>NW_016107389.1:5293481-5295704 GCF_001604975.1 Cebus imitator | reverse complement strand
TAAGAGACATACATCTATTTGAAATACTTTCTGTTTCATTCCTAGTCATGGGATTTAATTTTGAAGAGCGAGGGAAAGTGGGAAGCTGATAAGATCTTCAAGTTGTTTTGACTATTTGTGATTACTCTCCAAAGATGGGCTCTTTCATAATTAGCAGGTTTTTAGTGCTTTTTATAGGAAAGCAACACTAGAAGAAAGTTAAATGCTTTTTAAATTATCAGGTTCCATACATGAAAGAAGGAAAAGAAGTTCATTGGAAAAATAAGAAAGACATTTGAAAGGCAGGATTCCTACAAAACACGGATTTTTGGGAAGTTTCCTTCAGTTATTCCCGATCACCCAGACCTAAAATTCTGAAATTATTAATACCTGTTATTCCTTCCCCTTCTCTTCCTTAGCCACCCATAGTCCGTCATCCCCACATCTTACAGAGCCTTCATCTGCAGCCTCCAATCAGTGCCCCCACCTCCATTCTCTCCCCAGGCAGAGACCATGCCAGATGAAGCACCCCACACCACTTCCCTGCTGCTCAGGAAATGCCAACCCAAAGTCGTCAAGCCAGTACTCAGGGATCTCTATTGCCTTGCCTCATGATGCCCAGCCACCTTTCTTTCCAGGATTCTTTAGCACAGATCTTCTGCATCAGCCAGGCTGACATCCTAGTCACTTGAAGCCCTTTGAGCTGATGACACTTGTTCTCATCTTTGCACATCTGCTATGCTCTACCTTTCAGAAAAAACACCCTTTCCTTGTACCTTCCCCAACTAAACCCAATATATTCTTAATGCTGAGCTGAAATCCTGCCTTCTCTATAGGACTTTCTCTGACAACGGAAGCCCTGATTGGCTTCCCGTGCCTACTCTACCATGCCTGCACTTTGCCATTTTATTATATACCTGCCACCTTGTCTTGTGGCACCCCCCCAAAATTATAATGTCCACCAGGGAAGTACTTTTTTTTGCAGATTAGTTGGAGAAAAAGCATACTAATTTATTTAGCATGTATTTACCATGGGGAGAACCACAGAGTGATTACCCTCATTCTTTATATTCCATGCTTAAATAATATTTGATGAAAGATATTAAAATATCTAAACTTAAGCAAGGGCAAAAAAATCCCATTTCCTTGCTTTCAAGAAAAAGTAGGAAAAGATAAAAAATTTAGTTTGGCCTATCCATCTCATAAGAGGCTAACAGCCAGAATATATAAGGAGCTGAAACAACTCAATAGCAAACAAACAAACAAAATCCAAATAATCTGATTTTTAAAAATGGGCAAAATGTCTGAACACTCATTTCTCAGAAGACATACAAGTGGCCAACATATATATGAGAAAAATGTTCAAACATCATTAATCATCAGAGAAATGCAAATCAAAACCACAATGAGATAGCATCTCACCCCAGTTAAAACAGCTTCAAAAAGATAGGGAATAATGAATGTGGAGAAAGAGGAACCTTTATACACTGCTGGTGGGAATGTAAAGTAGTACAGCCACTATGGAAAATAGTGTGGAGGTTCTTCAGAAAACTAAAAATAGAACCACCATATGATCCAGCATTTTCACTACTGGGCGTGTATCCAAAAGAAATAAAATCAACATGTTCAAGAGATACCTGCATTCTCATGTTTACTGCAGCACTATTCAAAACAGCCACAATATGGAATCGACCTAAGTGCCCACCAGCCAGATTAATGAATAAAGAAAATGTGGCATATATACATAATGAAACATTATTCATCCATAAAGAAGAATGAAATCCTGACATTTGTAGCAATGCGAATGGAACTGGAGGTCATTATGCTAAGTGAAATAAGAATAGAAATTCCATTTGACCCAGCAATCCCATTACTGGGTATATATCCAAAGGGTTACAAATCGTTCCACTATAAGGACACGTGCACACGATTGTTCATTGCAGCACTGTTTACAATAGCAAAGACCTGGAACCAACCCAAATGCTGATTGACGATAGACTGGATAGGGAAAATGTGGCACATATACACCATGGAATATTATGCAACCATCAAAAATGATGAGTTTGGGTCCTTTGTAGGGACATGGTTGAACCTGGAAACCATCATTCTCAGCAAACTGACAGAAGAGCAAAAGATCAAACACCGCATGTTCTCACTCATAGGCGGGTGTTGAACAACGAGAACACATGGACACAGGGAGGGGAGCACTACACACTGGGGTCAGTTGGGGGGAAATAGGGGAGG
>NW_016107389.1:5257667-5292381 GCF_001604975.1 Cebus imitator | reverse complement strand
ATTACTGCAAGAGGTCTGTGATTCCCTGTGCATTAAACATTGCCCAAAAGGGAAAAAAGAGCATGCCTTCTGTCCACCTTTTGTGATCTTGTATTCTTGTAAGTTTTTGAAGTTAAAAGAATCTCCTTGGGAAACATTGTCATGGAATTTGGAATAAATACACAAGTTTACCATCTTGAGTCATCTGTTTAGGGTAGTATAAATAAAGGAATACTAGCTACCCTCTGTTTAGTTCATTCTTTGTGCCAGGTTGCATGCTAAGTGCTTTACTTGTATTCCTTTATCACTGTCCCATTATTAACTTAACAGTCATAACATTCTGGGAGGTAAGTAGTAGTATCTCCATCTCATGTATGAACAAATTGAGACTGAGAAAGATCAAAGCAACTTGCCTAATTTTACATCATTGTAAGGAGACAGAACCCGGATTTGATCACAGGTCTGTCTTAGAGATCTGAACTTTTAGCCATCACACACTGCATGGAACAAGAGGTCATCAAATGAAACGAATGCCCCCAAGAATCCTTGGAAATCTTCAGGGAGGACACTGGGTTTTCCACAGGATGTGGAATAGGGGCATCAGATTTTCTATCTGCATTTTAAGAGCAAAGGGCTGTCTGAGAAGGTGATGACTTAGAGATCCCAGGTAGCCGCCATCTGTTCCCAATCTATCCAGTATAAATTGCCTCATTGCAAACCAGATGTGTCAGTCTGAAGAGAAAGGGCAGATGCTGAAGCTATTTGGGTGTCTCCTTATAATTCTTTGTCTTTGCCAGGACAAGTGGCTTTTCTGGTGACAATAAGTATGGTCACCCTAGTTCAGAAAATACACAACACTTGCACTTTGTCATCTAAGCTTCTCAGGGACCTAGAAAAGAAAATCCTTTTCAGTTCCAATTTCCCTTCCTTCCTCAAAGAAAGCTTTTTGGTGATTACCTCCAGCTTTTTCAATTTATGCAGAATTGATTTTCTCGATTTCTGCTCAGTAGATTTCTAGCTCCCTTTGCACAGATAACTTCCATCAGATGATCAAGCACCCACCAGTAGAAAACTAGAGTGAAAGGTAAGAGTTAAACCCCTTCCTCTCATGTTCTCTCATGCGCTCTCCTCTCTTCATAGTGTCTTCCAAGTTTGTGGTTATCAACACACACTCCCCACTAATGCTGACCAAATGTGCCTAATGCTAGAAGTGAGTATGGGCCTAGAAGGGGCCTTGTCCACACGGATGAGCCACGCCCATCAGCCACATGGGTTTCTGTGGCACCGGTCAGCATTTGGGGCACTTACCAAGAGGTGAACAGTTCCCCCCACTCCCACCTGCCCCTTTATTACATTTTATTCAGCTAAAGTCAAACAAGTAACCTGGTGGACATTCTAAAATGCCCCAATACCTCCAAGTCTTACCTACTGGGTATGTGTTTATTATTGTTCTTTCAAATATTTTTCTTGGAAGCAAATCCAGTAGTGGCAGCTTGGTACATTTGCTCTGTGCTATGTGGACAGCAGCAGCGTGGCCCAAGCACATGAGTTCTGTGTGACTGCTTTACCTTGTACCCTGCTGCAGGTCTTCATGGATACAGGAAAGGAACACCTTTAAATTATTAAAGAAAGATACCCTCAAGTAGAAAATGTCATTAAATGATGCAAATATGTATAGAAACAGAATCCAGCATTAAAGGAGTGTATCTGTGGCAACATGTATTTTAAATTAACTGATTTGTGTGTATATATGCACACATATATATGTGTATGTGTGTTTATACACATGTATATATGTGATACGTATATTCTCATTTAGTCCCCTTTGGGGGGAGGTAAACTCTCCTGTTTCCATCTAAAGAAACCTTTGAACAAAGAAATTAATTTTCCTGAGGTCATATTTAGGGTAAACGCACCTGATAGTAATAACTTAAGCATACCCTTTGACTCTGTATGGTAGATGCACCTGAATGTATGTTCTGAGCTAGGGAATCCTGAAGTAGCCAACCTAGAGCTTCATTCCCTGTCTACAAGAAACATCTGAACCCCGGCTGTTTCCATGCAACATGGGCCGTAGAGGGGACCGAGGCCGTGAGTTCTGAGTTAATGAAGGTTTCCAGGTGAAAGTCATTAAGAGGAGGGAATTAAGTGAAAATGCTCTATAAACTGCATGCTGTTTACAGGGGTTGCAGTTTTCCTGCCCATTCTGTGGTCACTGGGCTGTGAAGTTATGTTGCCCAGCATGCTGCTGCTGGACTGTAGGAAGATGGGTATCTTGCTTAGCCTGCTGCTACTAGACCATTTCTCTCCCCTGTATGTAAGCCTCTAATAAAACCCTGTGTCCCCTTTGCTGGCTCTGGGTCTTTCCTTTAGCCTCTTCAGCCAGATGAGTTTCCTGTTGAGGTTGATAGGGGTTCGGCACAATGCCATACAGCTAGTGAAAGATCTTTTTGAATTCAAAGTTAACATTTGTGCCCAATGTTCGTGTTCCTTCCCTTATAATAAACTACCCTTAACTATACCTGAGTCAAGCAAGTTGTTCATCCAGATTTGTGCTTCAGACATCTTTCTTTCAAAAAATCAAATTGTGGGAAACTAAGATTCTCAAATTTATAAGCACCTCCAATTGGAATTTGGCATCCATGTGACTATTCCTTCCTTTTTTCATTCATTTTTCTGTTTGTATGTACATTTGAATTTGAAGTGCCAAGCATGGTAGCTGGTGGTAGGAAGCATGCAAATAATCAGACATAGGTTCTCTGGGAACTTGCTGACCAGTTAGAGGAAAGATACACAACCATAGTACAAACTAGAAATGGCAAGAACAGCAAGGGGAGCGCAGATAACAGGTGGCATTGTCATTTAATGTTACAAGCTTGTTAACAAGTGGCTTAAGGATTTAAGACCAGAGAAAGTGCACGTGGAGGTATGGTTTTGTAAGCCAGTTTTACTAAGAAGATGATGGCTATTTTGACATTTAAGTCTTCTCAAATTAAGTCACTTGATCAGTACCCCAAATTATTATTTTTTTAATTGTACTTTAAGTTCTGGGGTACATGTGCAGAACATGTAGGTTTGTTACATAGGTATACACGTGTCATGGTGTTTGGCTGCGTCTGTCACCCCATCATCTACATTAGATATTTCTCTTAATGCTATCCCCTCCCCTAGGCCCCCACCCCTAACCAGGCTCCAGTGTGTGATGTTCCCCTCCCTGTGTCCATGTGTTCCCATTATTCAAATCCAACTTATGAGTGAGAACACGTGGTGTTTGGTTTTCTGTTCTTGTGTTAGTTTGCTGAGAACTATGGTTTACAGCTTCATCCATGTCCCTGAAGAGGACATGAACTCATCTTTTTTGATGGCTGCATGGTATTCCATGGTGGATATGTGCATTTTCTTTATCCAGTCTATCATTGATGGGCATTTGGGTTGGTTCCAAGTCTTTGCTATTGTGAAGAGTACTGCAATAAACCTATGTATGCATGTGCCTTTATAATAGAACGATTTATAATTCTTTGGGTATATACCCAGTAATGGGATTGCTGGATGAAATAGTATTTCTAGTTCTAGATCCTTGAGGAATTGCCACACTGCCTTCCACATGGTTGAACTAATTTATACTCCCACCAACAGTGTAAAAGCATTCCTGTTTCTCCACATCCTCTCCAATATCAGTTGTCTCCTGACTTTTTAATAATTGCCATTCTAACTGGCATGAGATATGTCAATGTGGTTTTGATTTGCATTTCTCTAATGACCAGTGATGATGAGCTTTTTTTCACGTTTGCTAGCTGCATAAATGTCTCCTTTTGAGAAGTGTCTGTTCATATCCTTCGCCCGGTTTTGATGGAATACCTCAAATTATTGAATCACCTAACATAACATTATGAAATCTGAAGTTATTTTAATATAGGCACATGAGAGTATAACAAATTGGCCTCATGAAAAGCCTGATTAAGATGCTATGAGATCAAGATTCCTCTTCTGATCTTTCCAAAATCAGAAAGGTTTGCATGCTCTTGCCTCAACCAATTTTGCCAGGTGGTAAACTGAAAAACAAAAGTTCCCCAGTCTTGCATATATGGGAATTTAATAGCCAAGCCTCCTGTAAACAGATGATACCAAATGGAAGGCTTAGACCCTCCCAGTCTCTTCATTTGCCCTTTCCTGGTGAGAATATTTTGTCTGTGTAGAATGTGGTTAAGGATTTCTTTGGATTGGAGTCAGACTGGGGTCCCATGCCTAGAGGCAATCTCTCAGTAGAATTAACTCATAGATGTGCTTTGCTTTGCCAAAATTGTAATTACATTATAAAAAAAATATTGCTAGCATTAAAAATAGAAAAATTACATACAGATCTCTGGATTTCTGATCACTCTTGAAAAATTGGAAAATCTAGTAAAGCCTTACTCCATTCTTGCTTGGCTACAGTGGAGAGGGTCGGAATGGCAAATGCCCTCTGAGACAGGGCTTACACTATGATTTCCCCCCAACCCCACTGTGCCTGTGTCACTCATATGTGTTGCCTGTTTGGTCTCAATTAGCTTTAGAGCTGTTGACCCCTGTCTTAAGGTCTGGGAAGAGGAACCCATTAAGCTTTTGGTGCCAGTGATTTCCTGGCCTTACAGATACCATGGTGATAACACATCTGGGGTGAGATGCAGCAGAGCCTCCTACCTCCTGGAGAAAGAATCTGTGGCTACATTCAAAGGAAAGACTGTCTATAGGCAAAACTTTATCTAAGGTGGTGGCCATAGTGTTTCCAAAAAAACACAATCCCCATTCTTGAGAAGGGAGTTGCTGTCGCTCTTACCAGAGGCTTCCCTGCTCCTGTAAGTTTGTAACTGGAGAGGAAGGAGAATCAATGGCAATCTGTCAGCACAGCCCTCTTGGCAAACCATGACCCTCCAGCCCATGCTGTAGGTATGTGTTAAAGAAGTCCTCCATCCGTCCTATTCCACCCATTTATTTCTGCCTATTCAGCTTATGTGACTATAGCCTTTTAAACATATAAAGATAATAATAAGACCAATAACAACTAATCTATATTCGGTGATTTTTATGAGTGAAGCACTTTCCATGCATTAGCCCATCAGTCCTCACAACCAGCCTATGAGTCTAGCCCTCTTCCTGTCTCTATTTTACAAACTAGGAAACCAAAGCTTAGAGAGGTTAAGAGAATTGCTAACATTCCCATAAGTGGTAAGTTGGGGCCAAGATTTGACTGCACATGATTTTGACCAGCAGGTGAATGAAAGAGGAAACATTCACCACGGCGAGGTGCTCTCACGCACTTTACTTCTGTAAGTCTTCCCAATACTTAATCCCCAGTTAAAAACTGAAAGACTGAGTGACTTGATACAAGAAGTATTGGTAATAACTCAGTTTCAGAATCTTGAGCCAGATTCTTTCATTCCCATCCCAGTGTTCCTCCTCTGACAACTGCTACTGCCTCTGTGGGTCAGCCTGTTCCTTTTATGAGCACAGTGTGCAGATTTACGCACAGCTTTCCCATCAGTTAATTTTCCAATTGCAAAATAAAACTTTCTCAGTCATAACAAAAATAGTCACAAAGAACCAAGACTGAAACCTGGATCTTCTGGTTAAAAATAAAGTATGTGGTGGCATGCAGCCTGAGAGAATATCAGGATAAGATCAATCACCCAAGAACCAGCTGTACTTGAAAAGAGATGATATTAGCGCAGGCTCATAAAGAGAGAGGAATCTGCAATTTGAGAGCCAGGTGAATGGGAACATGGCCAGCTTCAGTGCTCTCCAAGTAGAAAAAAGCACCAAGAACCAACTCAGGGCTCAGAAAGGAGAGGTGATTGAACTCCGCTATCACTACTGGGCTGAAAAGAACAATGCCCTCCTTTTCTGACCCCACCAGGCATTCACATCGCTCAACTCATCCTAAATGCTGACCTGGATCAGAACTTGATCACCATCCCAAGTACCAGAATAAGAAACTAGTGAAGCATTTATTTATTTAAGCTGTATGTGTCTGTTTTAGGATAACCATGACTCTGGGTGGGCTGTGTGTGAGTGGGGGTTGCTGGGGACAGTTCTCCCTCTATCCACAGGGCCCTACAGTGTCAAGGTCACCTCCTGTCACTCTCAACCTGGGAGATCTCTGCAGACGGAGGAGTTCTGAGGACTGATGTGTTTCCAGGGTCTGCAAATCTCAAAGTGTATTCCACAGATCATTAGTCCCATGAGACGCTCCTCAAAAAAGGGGTTTGTGGTTAAGCAGAGCTGAGGACAGCTTTACATTCTGTTTCCCTTTTAGAGATTTACAGAGAACATTAAAGGCTCTGACAATTCCTGCAGTTCAGAAAACTGCTTATTTGGGTTTAATCCAGTGTTTCCCATGCATGTTTGGGAAGGACCATGTATTTTCTTTCACTTAATTCTTGTTTGCATCTTATGGAACTAGTGCTTTTCAGAACAGATTTTGAGCAACTCCCTACAAAAATGCTTTGAAGAGACATAGTCTACTGGGTGAGCTCTCTCATGGGGAGGAAGCAGGTGAAGAAAATACCATGAATATGTACAATTTTTTAATTATAAAAGGGTATACAATAAAATATAAGAAATGTGTTTCCTTCCTAGCCCATATTTTAAATATTATTCTCCACAGGTAAGTAATAGCAATACTTTCTGGTATGTTGTCAAAAAGGTGTGCATGTGCCTGTGTGTGTGTGTGTGTGTGTGTGTGCGTGTGTGCGTGCGTGTGTGTGTGCGTGCGTGCGTGTGCGTATGTGTATATGTATTTGTACAGGTGAGGGTATTTAACACATACCATTTCTGCCTGCTTTTTCTACTTGAATAGCTTAGAGTATTTTCATATTAGCACATAAACCTTCTATTTCATGGCCAAAGGGGAGTCTTGCATGGATGTACTCCCATTTCTTTAATCAATCACCTGTTGTTAGAAGCATAGGTTTTTTGGAAGGTGTTCTTATAAGAAAGCTTGAATTTCCAGACAGACTCTAAGGCATGTGGCTGAGAGGGACTAAGCCCTCAAGCTCTTTATGGTCTTGACTGACTGTTCCAGGTCTGTGTCTTAGCATGACCAGCCAATCTACCAAGATGGAGAAAAGAGCAGGGGGCAGGGCAGGCACACTGTGCTGGCACAGTTTCTCTTAAATCCTTTGCTTTGCTTAGAAATTTCGGTGAACTCAGCAGTCGTACCCCAGACATGAAATTAGGTGCCTGCTGGAGGTATAGCGGGTACCTAATTTCTTCATGGTAGGACTGCCTCAGCCCTTTGAACCATCTGTGGGTTGTTAGGTCACTTACACAAGTCTGATGAGTAAAGAAGGGCCAACTTCTGCTCTCATTACTTTGTTTTCCCTTCTTGTTAAGTAATGAGAACATGTTGCAATGGGCTTTGTCACTAATGAAAAATTAACCAAACCCACTTCTGGAAAATAGAAAAAAAATGCTTCCCCTTTGAAAGTCAATGAAAACAGCGAGTTTTCTGGGTAAAATTAAAATTCAAAATCAGAAGCAGAATCTTGTTGGGCAGAATCAAGTTTGGCTCTAGGAGTCTGCAGCACTTAGATCAGTGATCCAGAGTGGACTTTTCTCCCAAGCGCCTTGGAACTGTGAAATTTCCCAGGCGAGCCTGGTCCTCTGCATTCATTGCTGAAAGGCAGAAGGCTGTAGGAAAATTCTCCTTTAGCTGCTACTGACTCAAACTCTAAGGATGTCAACAGAGCTGGCTTCATTTGTAGGAAGCATGGGGTCTCTTAGTCATTCGTGATCACACATCATCCCACTGGGGGAGAAAGGGCGGAGAGCCATTCTTCTGGGAGAGTGCTCTTCAACAGGAACCTGCATCTCCCAAGCTTCTCTTTTCAGTGTTTTACTTCACAGTAATAATTTCTGGCTGGCAATATACCTGGGGAACCCAGCAGAAGCAAATGCTAACCTGCTTTGGAAGAACAACTTCACAGCTCAGGCCATGTGCAAGTCCCACAGGGAAAAATAAATCTCCCTGAAGAATTTACAATACAGATATATAAAACACTAAAGGAAAAGATCCTTTATGAATAAGAGTCAGTAGATCAAACAGGCAAATGATTTACTCCCCCAAAACTCGAGATGACAGAACAGTTTTAGAATATTATAAATATATTAGGCTGTGGTGAGTTAAGGGGATGAAAGAAATAAGCATACAAGAAAAGAAGCTAAAAAAAAAAAGAACCAAATAAAACATAGAGAAATGAAAACATAATGAAATGAAAGGCTCAATGAATGTGTTAAACAGAAGATTAGATAGAACCAAAAAGGGAATTGGTGAACTGAAAGACAGATCTGAAACAACAACTATAGAAAATTCATCATGGATTAAGAGAACAAGAGAGAGAAATATGAAAAAATGGTTGACACATAAAAAAATGACAGGGTCAAACGTATACAAATATAATAGCAGTTCTCAAAGGAGAAAACAGACTGGGAGAAAGAGTAATAAAGATGAAAAATTTCCAGAATTGGTGAAAATTATAACTCTTTAAATTGAAGATGAAAAATGAGTTAAGCAGTAGAAATAAATTCATCTTTAGTCACATTATAGTAAAATTTCAAAATAAAAGACAAAATGAAACTCTTATTAGTTACCAGAAAAATTCAGATTATTAAGAACAAAAATGAGACCAACAGGCTTGTCAACAGCAATAACAGAGACATTGGAATGACACCTGAAAAATGCCATGCAAAAATAATCATCAACCTAAAATTGATCAGCTAATTTATCATTCAACCTTGAGCCTGAAATAGACATATTCAGACAAAGGCTGAGAAAGTTTGTCTGTCACACACCCTTCCTGAAAAATTTTCTAAAGGAAGAACTGCAGGAAGAAGGAGCTAGACCCCAAGAAAAGTAGTAGGTGTATGCAATAATGATTAGCAAATAAACCAGTAAATGATAGGAATGCATTTTTAAATAAGCAAATAAAAATATGTATTTATTTTTAAAAAATACCAGTAATAACAATGATAAAGAGGGAAAATTTTAAATATTATACAATAATGACATGCAAGATGTAGTGGTTGATTGGAATTAGGATTTTTAAAAGTTTTTGTGGCATTCAGAAGAAAAATTGATTGTAAGTCTCGCTTTGTTGCCTAGGCTGGAGTGCTGTGGCGCATTCTCCACCTCCCAGGTTCAAGTGATTCTCCGGCCTCAGCCCCCCAAGTAGGTGGGATTACAGGTGCCCACCACTATGCGTGGCTAATTTTTGTATTTTTTGTAGAGACGGGGTTTCACCATGTTGGCCAGACTGGTCTTGAACTTCTGACCTCAGGTGATTCACCGGCCTCAGCTTCCTGATGTGCTGGGATTACAGGCACGAGCCACTACCCCTGGCCCAAGGGTAAATACTTAGTAGAAAGGGCACAGAGAGGAGAAAAGGCAAGAATAAAGAAAGCTGATTAACTCAATAGAAGGGCCTAAGGAAGATCAAAGCAGAAATTACTGAAGTAGAAAAAGAAACTAGTTTTAAAAATTGAAAAGTGGGTGTCAACTCAGGTACAGTAGAGATTTTTTTTTTTTTTGGGATGGAGTCTTGCTCTGTTGCCCAGGCTTGGAGTACAGTGGTGCAGCCTTGACTCACTGCAGCCTCCATCTCTCAGGTTCAAGCGACTCTCCTGCCTCAGCCTCACCAGGAGCTGGGGTTACAGGCACACGCTACCATGCCCAGCTAATTTTTATATTTTTGAACTCCTGACCTCAAGTGATCTATCTGCTTTGGCCTCCCAAAGTGCTGAGATTACAGGCATGAGCCACGGCACGCAGCCTACAGTAGAGATTTTAAGAACCAAAAGCAAATACTACAAAAATTCATTTCAAAATTCTTGCTTTCAAAAAATAATTTCAATTCTTGCTAAAATTTTAATCAATAGCAACAGGGTGATGGATATATAAGCCATACATGTTCCCAAATCAATAAATTTCAGAAACTGTCTCTGAGGAAAAATCTCAAATTGGAAAAGGTATATAAGCTATGAAGCTATGTGTGTAAATTTTTAAACATACAAAACTATAATATATATTCTTATACGCAACTGTAGTAAAAGTTCAGAAGCATACAATAGAATGTTAACTGTAGTGTGGTTAAGAGAAACTGGGGAGATTTGATTCTAATCCCAGCTCCACCACACCCTTGCTTGTGGTTAAATCATTTAACCATACTAAGCCTTAATTTCCTAATCTATCAAATGAGAGCAATATCGTCACCTTATTCTATTTAGTTTAGATTTAGTTTAAGGATTAACGTGTCTGCAGTATAGAGTATGCTCAGTGTTAACCGCCTTTGCCCTCTCTTGTCCTCATCATAATATTTGACAGGAGAGTGCCTCTGATCTTTAAACTCCTGCTTCATGGCAAGGATCCATGGAGAACCCCCAGCGTTTAGCACTTGCGCACTTTCAGATTTAGAACCTTGGACATTCTTAAAGGGATAGAATTCCCAAGTACAGGAGTACCAATTCTTGAAGGACTGAGCAATGAACATAAATCATAATAACAAGAGGCAGGTAAAACTGACTGTAGAAGTTATCTGATGTTCTGCTGTGGTGGAGAGAAGTTTTGATAAAATTCTGTGAGACTGTGGGTGTCTGTTCCCTCACCAGGGCACTGTTGACAGCAGGGGCTTTTGATCTATCATCTATTGGCCAACTGACAGCTCTAGGACGGTGTGACCCTCAGTCCTGGGCATCCTAGGCTGGGACAGGTGGACAGTTTTGCAAAACAGCAAGCTAGAAGAACCAAGCATGGAGGAAACAGAGAAAGAACAGGGAGCTGTTGAGCCAGAAAGCAAGAGAGAGGGGCCAGGTACAGTGGCTCATGTCTGTAATCCCAGCACTTTGGGACACTGAGGTAGGCAGATCACAAGGTCAGGAGTTTGAGACCAGCCTGGCCAACATGGTGAAACCCCATCTCTACTAAAAATCAAAAATCAGCTGGGTGTGGTAGCACACACCTCTAGTCCTAGCTACTTGGGAAGCTGAGGCAGAAGAATCGCTTGAACCTGGGTGGCAAAAGTTGCAGTGAACCAAGATGGTACCACTGCACTCCAGCCTGAGTGACAGAGTGAGACTTCGTCTCAAAAAAAAAAAAAAAATAAATAAAGCAAGCAAGAGAGAGAAGTTATGGGGTATCTTGAGGCCCACTTTCCTATAGGTCCTTTGCTCCTATAGGTCCTTGAGGAGAAGCTAGCAATTGAAATACCAGATGAAAAACAGTGCAATCCATGGTCAATGTGTTTATCAGAGCTGTGAAGACACATCTGAGCCACCTCAGAACCCTGGTGTTACCCGAGGTTTGAATGTGTTGTTTGTAGGTGGTGAAGAGGTCCCAAGACTCTGCTAGCAGATCTTCTATGAAAAGTTCCCACCACGATCACGTCTGTTGTGTAAAATCATCTTTTGACACTGCTAATGTATTTTAGGCTGTAAAATTTGCAAGTTCTCTTGGGCTTTCACATGAAAGGAGTTAATTCACATCAAATGATGGTATTAGGGAATGATTAGAGTCAAGATATGAAGCCTAGCTCTTTCATTCAAGTCTTTTAATTATGTTATGCTTGTCTTTCCATCTGGCAAAATTGCAGGTGATTGCTTTCCTTTCTCTCTCTTTAGGAAACATATAAACAGAAATGCCACTTTGGATAAGTGAACATTCTGTGCTGTTTGGGGAAGAGCCCAGTGGAAGTCCAAGGGCGAGTGTGTGCCCAGGGCAGGGCAACCAAACTCTGGACTGATTTCTGGGATGCATGATTACATCAGCCTGTGCTCAGCTCCTCCACCAATAAAAAGGGCCAGTGATATCTGCCCACCCTTATCTCAGAGCTCTCCTGACAGTACCTGGGGATTCCAAATCATGAATTAGACCAAAACTGTACTGTACTATGCCCTACAAACTGGATGTCTCCTTTAATTTGGCTTAAGAACTTTCTGATTCCACTCTAAATGCTGACCATATAGTCTTTTGTTTCAAAATCTCCCTAAGATAGAATAGAGCTACTTCAAGATCCAAACAAACTTTTTAATAATAATTGCAAAGCCCTAGAGTGTCTACAACCAGCATATCTGATTGAGATATTCTCTCAGAATGGAATGACAAACTCTGTGACCCCAGCAAGGAGGGACGCTTGCTCACCCAGTCCTGGAGGAAGGCAAGAGCAGGAAGAAGGGAACATTGCAGTGTCTGACATTTCACACATACAGTCGACAATCCCTGTACTTCTTCCTCTTTCCTGTACTGCCCACTCCCCTATTTCCTCCATAGTCTGTGTTCCAGGATGGCTCCTTTCTATTTCCTTCACGGCACTGAAGGTAAAGATCAAGGGTATTACTTTTAGCAGAAATACATGCATTTTTTTCCACTCTAAGAGATGCCAAAAGTTAGACCTCTAATGTGGAAGCTAGACAGGGTGAGAAAAGAATTTAGGATCTGTCCTTCTACACAGTATGTTACCTACTCAAAAGTCCAGCCCTGGAAGGCTGTCCTTCCACCTCAGGAGGAAATATGGCTGCTTGCTGGTCTTTTAACTTCAGCTTCTTCAGTAAGATGTGCTATGTATCAAAGAATCCTGAAAAGTTTGAAGAGAGAGGACAGCATATAGAATAGCAGGAGTGAGCACAGACATGTGAGAAATGACTAGACATGACTAGAGATTCTGTGAAGTTCAGCCCAAGGAAGAGATCAGCCTTTTGCTTTGCAATTTTCCTCTGACACTAGTAAAGGTAAAAGGCCTACCTATCCTAATGAGTAAAAGGCCAAATTGGAGCTAGCTTTTTGGCTTATGACTTAATTATTGTTGGTTTTAGCTGTAGTTTACAAAGAATTTTTTGTGGACCTTCTTTTCTCTTAATGCTACCAGTGGGCCTTATCAGTCATTTACTGTTCCCAACTTTTTGGCACCAGGGATTGGTTTCATGTAAGATAATTTTTCCCCAGACAAGGGATGGAGATAATTTCAGGATGAAACTCTTCTACCTCAGATCATCAGGCCTTAGATTCTCATAAGGAGTGTGCAGCCTAGATCCCTTGCCTGCACAGTCCACAGCAGGGTTCTCACTCCTGTGAGAATCTTATGCTGCCACTCATCTGACAGGAGGCGGAGCTCAGGTGGTAATGCTTGATCACCAGCTGTGCACCACCTACTGTGTAGCCCAGTTCCTTACAGGCCACAGACCTGTACCAGTTCATGGCCTGTGGGTTGGGGACCCCTAATTTATACCATGGTGTGGATTAGTTTGAGATGCTTCCCATAAGAGCAGTTTTTCAAAGGAAGGGAAAACAATAGCACCAGACTCCCAAGGTCGGGGGAAAAACCAATCTCACATATTTGAAGGACTAAGTCCTTCATATCCTCTGCCATCTTTTCAATGTTCCCCGTACCTTTGCCTTATCAATATACAAAGCTTTTTACTAGAAAATACAAGGCAAAATGCACATTTTCTAGTAAAGCAGAAGCAATTACTTTAGATAAACTTTGAGCAAAACCATGTAGGTTTCTTGGTTTAAAAAAATTGTGTTTGTGCAAGAACTTTTGGTTTATACATCCCCACAAGCACCAACAAAACTGAAGATGATAATCAAGGTTGCAGATTTTATCAGGGTTCACTTTAGAAAATAAACGTGTGGTATAAATGGAAATTAAATATTTCAGGAAATGTTTGGCTTTATCCAGAAGAAAGAAGGCTTAATTTTTCAACAGACAATATCAAGATGTTATTTATTTAACCCCCACCTTGCATAGTGGGGAAGACACAAGGCCAGTTGCATGAGTTGAGCAGTGAACTGCTGAAAGCAACTTTCACTTTCAACTCAGAGAGCGTGGGATTATGAAACAGGTTCTTGTTAAGAAATAAAGAGGGTTTTAAATTTTTCGGTTGCAAAAAAGGGATGTGTAGTTCACTTCCTCCTCTTTTCTGCAGATCACTAAGAGCTGTAACTGAACTGGCTTCACTTTTCTGTCCTGCTCATCACTGTGGGTTGAAATCAGTCTGTATTGACAACTGCTCTCCTGTTTGGGGCCAGATTGTCAAGTCACATGACCCAGGCATCTCAGTCTCACTAAGAAAGATTTTCCAGTAAGCAGTGACTGGGAATCTTAAGAATCACTGGCTTTCATCTTCTCTCTTTTCCTTCTAACTCCCCTTACTACATTATGAGAGTGAGTGTGGACAGAGCAGCTAGTAATGGATGCCAAGGGAAGATGAGGAGTGCAAGAAATTGTCCATAACTCCCTGATGATACTTTAACCTGGTCTAATGCATTTCTCAGAGACCAGAAAACTTATGACTCTCTCTTCACGTTACAATAGTTCAATTTTTTGAGTTCACATTTGTTTCTCAATCTTGGCTTAGCTGACACATTCCAAGCGTATTCTTCTAAATTATTATGTATTTGCCCAAAGCATTTTAATGCACAGAATTTATGAGCTACTCTCTATAACTTTAAGAAAAATGAAATTATTTATACATGGAGTAGGAAATCCTTAAGCAGGATTAAAAGAACAAGTTGAAATCAATAGTTACCACATGATAATACATTTCTATTCACGAATGGCCTGGCTCCAGCTAAAATTTCAGGATTCAGAGAATGCTAGCATGTGCAGCAAAATGAAAGCCCAGACCACGTAAGTAAACTTTCCAGTTTCTTTTTATAGCTGAGTAAATCTCTGGACAAATCCTCAAGAGGTTCTTAGAAGTAGTCCCTCATTTGTATCTAGAAGGTCCTTGTAATTGTCTCGTAAATCTCCAAAGATCTTTAGAGATTACTTTGCTTTAAATAGATGGAAAAATGATACAAAACTAAAGCTGGACTATTGCCTGGCCTACTATTTCTACCCAGTGCAATCTTTAATTTCTTAAAAATCAAGTGACCTAACAGGACAATACTTGTCAAGCACATGCCATACTGAGCTGTTTCTTGCCATCCATATATACATACATACATATATACATATATATATATATATATATATATTTATTTTTTTTTTTTTTGCCAGCCATACTTATTAACTACTGATGCTCATTCCAGGTGACAGAGTCATCTCAATGCTTAGGGGAAGCAAGTAGGGTACAAATCAATTAATCGATGAAAAACATGTCTTAACGACTGACTTTTAAATCACAAAGCCATTTTAGAGTATAAGTAAATACCTGAAATAAAGAAGGCACTTCCCTTACTCCCCCTTTTCTATTCCCATCAACTTTTGTGGATAAATGCAATGAGTAATTGAAAACTTAGTATCATGGCCACTAAATAGTCAAACAGCCTCTTGTAACTTGTTAATTCCTGGAAAAAATTAATTTGATAACTAACTTAAAGAAAACAAGCCAAACAAAACTCTCCACTGCTAGCCTGGCAGCTATTTTTGGGTCCAAATTTAGGAAATCGGGAGATACTTACAATCATGATGAACGTGCCCAAGAACTCAGAGAGGGTTTCTTTCGCTAAGCTGCTCTTCAAGACCAGTCTCTGCTTGAAGCTTTTCCCCTTTTCTGACTTCTCAGGCTGCATCTTGGGGCTTCTCTGAGGACTCCCGTTTCCACAAATGCCTACCTGTTGTGGTCCTCACTTTCGCAGCCACATGAAAATGGACGTTTTGACAATGGCTCACAGGTTCCTGGAGATGTCTGGTGAGAGTCTCTGTCTGTACAAATGCCGTTCCGATTAGAGGCTGTGGCTTAATCGTCTGCTGGTGGAGCTGTCATTCCCTGTTCGCTGCTATTTGTTTGAATCGGCGACTTACAACCTGAAATCCCGAAAATGGTCCTTTTGGTGTCTGATAGATTAATCATTACCTTTATTCTCAAGGTACCTTTTTCTCTGCTGGTTTTTTTCAAGAGATGAGAAAAGAGATGTGCTGGTTGTGTTGCCAAACCACAGTGATGGGCCCTGGTCCAGAAAAGATTTACATGTTACACAATTGCAGCCTTCTGATTTTTTTTTCCTGATTCAGAAGTGGGTGGTAGGGCTGTACTTTGGAATTACCAAATCAGGTGTAGATATATTCAATGTAAACATTCTTTTCTGAAAAAGATTTTTAGGCAAAATGAAGAATTTGAAGAAAATCTAGATTTATCATCCTATAAGATTAATCACTCTTGTATTCTTCCAGTATCATTTCAGTGACTTCATGATACTACTCTGAGGTTAGTAAGAACCACAGAGGCCATCCTAGAGATGAAGAAATTAACACAGAGAGAGACCATTGCAAGCTTCACACTGCAAGTCTATAGGACAGGATGGAGTCACCTCTTCGGTTATGAAACTGGGTTTCATTTACTGAAGATACTTTAGGAACCATGATTCAGAAAGACAAAGGAGTCACCTTTTGGGTTTCTTCTGAAGAAGCATTCCAGTTTGGAAACAATCACTCTTCTTAATTTACCATGAAATATTTAGACATAATACATAGGAAATAAACAATAGCAGCTTAAAATTCTTTACTGTATGGAGATGACTGAGCTGGAAATAGATCAATCTGAGTGTATGCCTTCCTAATCAAACAAGAAAGGGAACCAGTACACCCAACCAAGGCTCCTAGGTTAGACCCTTTAAATTTGGTGAATTGACATCCTTGCCAGCAACAAACTGTGTTCAGAACTAGCTCCTTGTCCTGCCAAATATTCAAGCTTTGTTTTTCAAAACTGGTTTGTCTATAGAAATAGAATAGCATTAGTTTCTGAATACCAAGGTGGGCCTAGTTCCTGGTTACCGAGGTGGGCCTATGGAATTAGTACCCACGCTGTGTGCTTCCTTCCAGTCCTTCCACAGGGAAGCCAGCTCTGCATCAGGCCCTCCCCTAGCTTTGCAGGATGGGAGGGAGGAGAGGATGTGGAGAAAACAGCTGGTAAAAGGCCAAAGGCAGAAGGAGACTACTGATTTTAGGTGACATTTAGCATTTAGACCTAAAAAAGTTATAACTTGCCTGAGGCCACACTACTGCAGAACCAGGACAAAACCTCAGCATTTTGGCTTTAATTCCTGGTGAAGTTTTTATGAATACCATTGTCTAGAAGAATCATCTATGACCTAACCATTACCAAGTCCCAGTGGATGGACCAGAGAAACAGGACTTTCTTACTGTGACTACAGCTAATAACATGCAAGAGTGTTTTCTGGTCTCCTTATTCACTCATCTAACAACTATTTATTGCATACTCATTATAGGCCAAGCACGGCATTGAGCAAAGGCACATAGTGTTCTTGCCCTTCACAGAGCTTAGAGTCTAGTGAAGCAGACAGACGTAAGTGAAATAATCCCACACACATAAATATAACATCACAACTGAGATGTATGATACAAAGATGGGGGCCATATTTCTATAAGCAAATACAACAAAAGGATTTGACTTTGTCAGAGAGATCTCCTATGGCTTCTCCAAAGAAATCATGTGTGGACTGAGATCAGAAAGAAGCATGGGGCTAACTACATGAAGTGGGGAAGAAAGTGCATGTACAAAGGCCTTAGTGGGTTTGAGGGTAGGTGGTAGGGAACAGCATGATACCTATCAAAGAAGGAGGGAAATTGACTGTGGTTGGTCCCCAGAGACAGTGAAGGAGTATAGCATGCAAAATGAGCCCGAAGGTGTGGGCAAGGGTCAGACCATACTGATCCTTGCAACTGGTAGTTAGAGCTAAAAGCTTAAGTCACTGAGGTGGTTTAAGAAGAAATATGACACGATCAGATTAGAGTTTTGAGAAGATCTTCCAGACTGTGAGGTGGAGAGGGGATTGGAGGGAGCTTGGAATGATCATAGGTAGATACATTTGGGGGTATTGCAGAATTCCAGAACTGGGTGGTAGTTTTGACAATGGAGAAATGGAAGGATCCAAGAGCTCTTTATATCTTAAAATTGGAAGAATTTGGTGGATTAGATGTGGGAGATGAGGAAAAGAGAAAGGTTGGTTCCTGAGTTCCTAACTTGCTGGCGAAGGTGCTGCTAAGCCCTGAGAGGAAATCCTGGAAGAGGACCAGAAGTGCAGTGGAAGATCGTTAATTCTGCTTGTGCAAAGTTGAGCCTCTGGGGCTTCTGAGCGATGTAAAGTAGTAAGTGGTGTGGGTGCAGATGAAGAAGGAATGTCTGTGTGCTCACAGTGGTGGTAACTGGAGCCTGGTGTAAAGAGCCTCCTTAGGGAGAGAGTTTGAAGAAAGCTGAGAGTTTGATATGGAACATTTCATGCCTAGGTAGAGGAGGGTGGAATCTTTTTCCTTTTTTTCTAACTTCAGGTGAGAGTCACACTTCTCACCTCCATCACCATAAACAGCTCATCATCAAACATAGCTAACTCATACAAAATGTTTACTGAACAAAATGTTCCAACCACCTAACATGTTCAAAAGCAGCCTAAGAAGGTAAGCAATGAATAACATTCCTTCCTTCTTCCACCTGGGACGGGTCCTGTGTCAAAATACCCTGATTCCAAAGTTCTAACTGGAAGCATGATGGAGTTTTTAAATTTCATTCATTCAGAAAAAGTTTTCATTGAATATATATCATGTGTCAGGCACAGCATTAAGCAGTGGGGATTTAAAAATGAGAAAAACAGATCTTCACTATTAAGGAATTAATGATCTAAGTGACAAAGGCCGCCGAATGAATATACCATAGAGTAGTATAGGGTTGAAAGCAAAATACTGAACCAAAATTTCGGCTGCCACCATAGCGACATCTGAGAGCTAACTCTGCATTTGCCAGCATGCAGAGAAAAGATAGTTTTAAAGCTGATGAGCTTTCCTGGATGTACCTTCATACTGATTCTCCAGGACTGGTGTATGCTGTTCTTTTATTAATATTTCTCTTGGCTCTGCCCCTTCCTACCTTCTCTTCTCCCCAACATTCTATTCTGTGTCTATCTAGTTTTGCCTTGTATAACCATCTTTGCCGACACTCACACAATCCCAGGATAGAAGCCTGGTGTTAATAAGCATGACCACCTCACACCCTGACTTCACTTACCCAACACCTCCTACTTCTAAATTCCAGTCCCTCAAAGCCTTCCTCTCAACCTAGTTATTACCTCATGACTACCCGGGTTAATGATGCACTTCCCAGCATCTCAGGTTCCATTGACCCTGTGACTTTCTTCTACACCCATGTTACCGAAGCCTGACACAGGGCGTGCCCAACCATCTATTTTTTTCTCAGACTCTCTCTTCCCAGGCTGCTAAATGTTGCTGAAGAAAATCATAAATGTATTGATTGACTGACTTGATTGCACATAATTGTGATATAGCATCAGCAGTGGCCCCATATTTTTAGTTAACGTTTCATTTCAAGGGTTCCAGATTTTAGCATGCGTTAAAATCAGCTTCCCTCAGAGACTGATTCTGGAGATTTGGGATGGAGCCTAGGAATCTCACAAGCATACCTGATAATTCAGAGCCCATTCTTTGGCCAGTAGCAACCACATACCTCTTCCATGTGCTCACAGTCCTGCAGCTCACAGTCCCAACCCTCCCACTCAGCTGATTACTTTTTTCTCCAAATCCATTGGGAAAACATAGATTTCATTGGCTGTAAGTCCTTTTATGCCCTTCTAAAAAACTTGCCTTCGTTTTCTTTATGTTATCCTCATTTCCTTTCCTTCTTCCTCCTAACGTTTAGCCCCATGTTGGTGTTCTGTTCCAGCCCCTCTGGGATCTTAGCCAATCAACATTTCCTTCACTCTCAGTCTTTTTCCAATATTGACTTTCTTCCACCACCTCAGGACCAAAAGAAATACAGATCTCTCTAATACTGAAAAACATTCCTCAAAGTTGTTTCACTCCAAATTATCTGTTAACATCTCTTCCACTTTCTTTCTTTTCTACTTGAGGAAGAAATAACCTTTTCCTGTGAGTGTAAAATCATATTAAACTGTGAAAAAAATTAGAAGTATTTAAGTTAAAATTTTCAAATTTATCATAATCCCTATCATCAGAGATAACATTACATTGTTAACAAGTTGGAATATATTTCTGCAGAATTCGTTTTAGTAGATCTAATAATATATAAGTATCTATTCTTTTCTTCACCCTAAAAGGAGTGTTATAACACATTTACTAGATTAATTTTTTCCCACTTTAAGGTTTCTGTTTAGCCTTGTATGCCAGTGTAAAACTCATCTTTTTAATGACTGTGTAATATTCCCTTGTACAAATGTACAATGATTTAAACAAACTCCTTTTGATAGGCAATTGGTTGTCTCCAATTATTGTTCATTAAAACAACTTTGCAATGAACATCCTTGAGTATCTATATCTCTTAGCATAACTTTCTAGGAGTTGAATAATTAGAGTATGCATAAAGTGTGTTAAAATATCTGTTTTCTCATTTTCTTTAATATTGGGTAAATTAAATCTATTAAATGTTTTTCACAATCTAACAGTTAAAAAATATTGTTTCAGTATGTATTTCTTCGGTTAACAGTGAAGTTGAGCATCTTTAATTCATTAACTATATTTTTATATTTTATTTTTATGTCCTCTGCCCACTTTTCATCTGTAATGCTTACTTTTTTTTAATTTGTTTTAGCTCTTTCCAAGATATGAATGTAAATCTTTTATTTGTTAACTGTGGCAAGTCATTTTCCAGTTAGTTATTTATCCTTTAACTTATGATGATGGTATTTGATTATGATATAGAGGTTTAGAAAATTTTATGTATGCAGTTCTGAAATCTTTTTCTATATGGTTTCTAACTTTGGTATTTGTGCTAAGAAAGACCAGCACTATTCCAAAATGAAAAGAATATTAACATTTGCCCTATATTTTATTCTAGTGCTTCTATAGTTTTACTTTTATATTTAAATCTTTAACTTTTCTAGACTATATTTTGATTTATAAAGCAGGGCTCTAATTTTTCCCAATATTTTGATAAATTTTCCAATACTATTTGCTTTGAAATTCTCTCTCTTATATAAGAAAACTTCCCAGAAGTAAAATTGTTATTTTAATAACTCTAGTCTTGGTATATGTTTTAATGACTTTCTGGTAGATCGCCCCTCATTATTTTCAAACATAAATTAGCTAAATGAACTTTAGAATCATTTTTTTCAGTTCCATCACATCCCAACCAGAATTCATAAAAAGGCATTCACTTTATGGATAAAGTTATAACATTGAGTTTTCATAACCAGAAATGTAATCCATCTGTCCATTTAGTCAAATCTTTATGTCCTGTAAGTTAAGAAACATTGTTTTCTCCATTGTGTCTTCCAAATCCTTGTTAAGTTTATTTCTGGGCATTTGATATTTATTTGTATATATTTTTGAAGTTAGGTTGAGATCTCTTTTTTTATTCTGTTTTCTAACTGATCATCACAAGCAAAACTGTATTTCTGTGTGCATATCTTCTATCTGCCCACTCTAATGAATTTTCTCTATAGTTTAAAATGGATTTCTAGTTGATATTGTAGTGAACTACAATGTAGTTTTCTACTTGGCATCTATTAAAACATCCTTCTAATAGACCAGGTTTTCATTTAAATATCTGTCTTTTTTTCTATGCAACTGTGACTTTTTGGTGAAAGATTGACTATTCTCAGCTATAAGGGTAAACACTGAATAGTCTAAGCCTACCAGAATAATTTTCCCTCCCTTGAAACCATGACTGGTTCAGGAATAATGTTTTTTAATTTGGGCCAATGAAATCTGAGAAGAGATTAGCTGGGGTTTTGGAAATGAGGCCCTCCTTTCTGTGAAAGCTACAAGAACCCAGTTCTGTCATCCACTGGATATGAGCAGAAAAGCTTTTGGCTATTAAAGACAGCCATCCTAAAACCATGGATAGGCAGTGGGGAGGAGGACTTGATATAGAGTCTAGCAGGGCACAAAGACAGGACATGGTTGCATTCCTGATGATATTACTCCTGGGTCTACCCAACTTGAAGTCCACTCTACTCCATGGCTTGTGACTATTATATGAGCCAATAATATTTAATATTTTCAAAGCCAGTTGGAATGTGATTTCTGTTAATTTCAACATTAAAAGCCCTGACTGGTTTATTATCTTATATTTTTGAAGGTAGAATATAATGTGAACTATAAAAAATCATTTTATATCTTTTAATACTTCTATTTTTCATTTTTTTGGTCTTATCATATTGTCTGAAGCCATTACAAAAATATTTAATCATAATAATGAAAGTGAGCATTTTTCTATGTTCCTAAATTTAAAAGCAATGCCTCTAGTGTGTCATTCACTAAGTTTAATATTTCCTATTATCATGCTTAATTTTTCAACACACACATGAGAAGTTGTGAAGCAAACCCTCACTGTACAGTTGAGGAAACTGGAGCTCAAGAAAGAGGAGTTACCTGTCAAAAGTCATGCAGTTGGTGGAGAGTGAGGATTCAAATCTACACTCTGGAATCCTTTTCCATTGTACCTTCTGCCATTGTTCAAGAACCATGGGAAATCCCATTTGCCAAAACTGAAAGGACATTTGGCTTATGTTTTTTATCATAAATTTTTGTTTGTTATGATTTTTTAAAAAATTTTTGTTCAACTTTTTCTAATTTCTTTATGATTGTACTATTACATAGAATGAATACACTAAAACTGGGAAAGTTACCTTAGGTAGAATTGCGGCTCTCTGTGAGGGTCAAGCTGAGGTCAAGAGCTTGGTCTTTGTCACTTGGCCTGAGTGGACTTCACAGGCCCAGCCACGTACATCTCCCAATCGCACAGGGCTGATCACAGAGGTTGGGAGTGAACCAGTCCAAACTCATCTTCAGAACTGCAAAACACACAAGGCTGTGCCTTGATGCTAGGGTATTAGCAACAACTGTGTATAAGGTGCCTAGTATTACAACTGCAATGTTAGCATTTCAGGAGCCTAAATTATTTATCAGGTTACCTGGGGGTTGTGGTGAGGAATCACATGTTCCATGCATTAACAGTGGACTAAAACATCTAGGGCTTCTTTCTCTGTAAGCCCCTGCACTTTCCCACTTCCATTTCCCCACTAGCAAGGGTGCTGAACACAATATCCTGAGAAAGGCATTGAAGTTCCCTAAGTTTCTTGCTTTTCAAGCTTTGCCTGTGGAACGCCTCAAAGCCTACTGCGGATATTAATCCCGTGTACTCTCCATATAGTTCTGAGAATCTGGGGATTCCTTCTGGTCCCAGCAACTATCACTCTTTCAATGGGTTACATTGACATTCCTATCTATGAAGGTGCTGGATCATAAATCTCTCCTTCCAGAAGTGACTCCACAAATTTCCATTCCAACTGTTTCACTGAGCAAAGAGGACGCAAAAATCAACTGTTACCTCCTTTCAAGATAACCCTCTTCTCCTGCCATCATATTTGTAACACACTGGAGAGAAACAGCAGTGGTCACTGATCTGCTTCTCGGTTAGGTGACCTTTACCTCATCCTTGGGAAAGACATGGCATCTTTCCCCAAAGAATATCCTGTGGCTCTCCATAGGTTTCCGGGACATACCGAAACATATAGGCAAGGAAAGCTTCCCTTGTCTCCTGAAGCCAGCAAGTGTTATATTATAATTACAATTTAAAAATTAACTTGCAAGCTGTTGAAAATATACTACAATGACCTCTAGAAAATTAAAAACAAAACTATGTCATTTCAAATAGACCATTATCTAGGAAGTCATTGTGGAATATGCAATTGGTACCAAAACCTTTGTTCTTGGCAGTGAATGAAAGGTGTGTTTTTAAATGCCATATTTCTTGATGGAAATACACTCTCAAAAACACCTTGAAATACCTCTGGCTTAATGCAAAGACTTTGGAGACTTTGACCATACCTACTCAGGTAGATCTTTTGTAGATGAATCTCAGAGTAAATTGATCAAATTCCCACAAACCTGAGTGGGCTTTAACAGTTAAAATGTAAAAAAGTAGCTAATCAATTAATGATTGTATAAACAGTAGGGAAAAAATTTAAGTCAGCTCCATTTTGACTGAGTGATCTGAATTGAACATAGTCATGACTTATGTCTGATTGCCAAGGGGTTCCTTAACTCTGTGACTTTTATGATCTATGATCCGAGTTCATTGATCTTTTAGGTACAAAGATGAAGACCATTTGTTTACCCAAACATTTGTTCTGAGAAAATTTGTTTAAGGGAAAGTGAGTTGACTAAATGAAGCAAAGTGACTTTTGTTTTTGTTTGTTTTTGTTTGATCCATGATATCAAAGACACTGTTGAAATTTGGTATGCTACTAAAGGACATGAAGAAAAACTTTGCAATCTATTTGAAACTAAATGGAAGTTAATAACACTTTTCAAATTAGCATTTTATCTATAATTTAAAATATTTATTATGTTTGATACAAGAAAGAGGTAAAGTGGCATTTTGAAAGTGGTTTAATCCACTCTTAAAACATATTGACTGAATAGACTTCCTATATTGTCTATATTATATTTTTAAAAATTCATTTTGACTCAGTTCAGCTTAGCAAACATTTTTTGAATGTATGGATGCTTAGCACTATGCTAGGCCCTGAGTACAGGAAGGTAAATGAAAAGCAACTCTGGCTCTCAAGGTGATTTCAATCCAATTAATAAATCACTTACAGTGTCGGTCAATTTGGTAAATGTATAGAACTTTTATTTTATCAAATAGCCCAGGGTGAAATCAGAACAGAGATAAGGACTAGCTGGTTAATAAGCATTAATCCCTTTGTTTAGCAAATGCATTTGCAAAGAAATTAATACATTATCTACTTTCTTGCACAGAGATTCACAAAATCAGAATTTTATAACTGAAAAAAGTGTTAAGATACACATAACCCAACTGCTTTATCATAAATAAGGCGGAAGAGGCTCAATGACTTCCCTGGAGTCAGCTTACGGGAACAAAGTCCAGAATGGTAGAATCAACAATCCTAATTTCTTTTTTTCTTTTCTTTTTTCGTTTTTTTGAGACAGTGTCTCACTTTGTCGCCCAGGCTGGAGTGCAGTAGTGCAATCTCAGCTCACTGTAACCTCCACCTACCAGGTTCAAGCAATTCTCTTGCCTCAGCCTCCTAAGTAGGTAGGATTACAAGTGTGCACCACCATGCCCAACTAATTTTTGTATTTTTAGTAGAGATGGGATTTCACCATGTTGACCATGCTGATCTTGAACTCTTGACCTCATGATCCGCCCACCTTGGCCTCCCAAAGTGCTGGGATTACAGGTGTGAGCCACCGTGTCTGGCCCCTAATTTCTACTTCTGTCTTCTTTCCTCTAGAATGTGCTGTCTGTCCTTGTTCTGTCACTGATTTCACTCATGAACAGTGGGGCCTCAGGGTCAAAAGTCTGGTTGGCGCATGTTCTCACTCATAGGTGGGTGTTGAACAATGAGAACACATGGACACAGGGAGGGGAGCACTACACACTGGGGTCTGTTGGGGGGAAATAGGGGAGGGACAGTGGGGGGTGGTGACTTGGGGAGAGATAGCATGGGGAGAGATGCCAGATATAGGTGATGGGGAGGGAGGCCGCAAATCACACTGCCACATGTGTACCTATGTAACAATCTTGCATGTTCTTCACATGTACCCCAAAACCTAAAATACAATTAAAAAAAAAAAGTCTGGTTGGAAGAAGAGATGGGGGACTTGCCTTGGAGTTGTGTTGCATGTGTGATGCAGACCCATAGAACTGTTTTCTGAAGATACTTTACATAAAATTTGAGTCTTATGTAAATGTCAGTTACATACCTCAAAAATTGGTCCATTATAATTACATTTGGGGTGGCTTGAAGGAGGTGATGGAAATTGGGAGATTCCTAAAGCCCCACAAGCCACCTCTTGATGCTACTACTGCTTGTGAAATACAAATAGTCATTTAATTTGCATGCAATTGAATTAAATGAACTCTTAGTACATAGAGTTATGTACTTCTTGCAGAAGTATGTAAAGTTATGGAACATAGTACATAGAAGTTATGGAACTTCTTGCCCCTACAAAGATGTTAAGGTAAGACTGATTAACTTTTTTACAAAAGAAGATTGGATTGTCCTTTGCGGGGAATCAACTGAGACCCAGGATATCTTCCGCGTCCCAGATCTGGAAGCTTAATTTTATTGTGTTGACCAAATGTGACTGAGTCCTGCAGAACTGAGTCATGATACAATATTCACCAGATATTGAGTAACAAAGAAGATGACTGTTTATTCATATACATTGTACAGAGCAACCACGATTACCCTGTTGGCTGATCAGCACATGCCTCTTTAGTAGTAAAGTCTATTAGAGAAGCCAGATCACTTGGAAGCTTGGAAGACATGGATTAGAATAGAGGGAATGGCCGCCTTGATAACTCATTGTTATAACTGAACTGCTTCTTTCACCCACAGGCAGGTTCCCTTCAAAAAAGAATTTGCTTCCAATTACACTCTCAGGGATTCTCTTTCCAGGTTCCAGATCGTTCTGACCTTGATGACTCTGTCTGGTGGCTCCATTTTATACTCCGTTTTCCTTGGCCAGCTTTTCACCTTTCAGTCCATCTGCTTTGGGATTGATATTTCTTTAGATGGTTCCTGGTTCTCAACCTGACTTTCACGCCTGGCTTCTGTCCTTCAGATAACTCTTGGAACTTGTCCCCATCCATTTCTGTGGCAGAAACTCTAGCACCCTTATTCCTATCATTGTGTACAAGAAAAGATTCAGACAGTAACATGATTGACGTATCTATTTCTACTGTAGGGATCTATTTACGGAAGGAACCAGAATATTGTGTTCATTGGTCATGACTCTATCACCCAGAGCAATGCTAGAGACATTTCCTTACTCTTGAAAGAGGAGTATGGGGTTGAGCTGGAAAGCCCCCAAGTTAGAGATCTTGGGTTTCTATTAATTTTTTCTCTTTATCTACTTAATAAGTATGGAACTTTGAGCAAGCTATTAACTGCTTTGCACCTCGGTTTCCTTATGGAACATATGAAGATTATAGTAGCTCATATCTCATGGGACTCTTCTGAGGAGTAAATGAATTGTTTCATATAACATAGTCTGTGTGACAAACAGGAAGGACATAACACTTTCTACTCTTCTTTGTCTATACTTTTTCTAGATTCCAAGCAGCCCCTCTTCTTCATGACAGCACCATGACCTCAGACATTTCACAATACTGTGGAGTGGGTTATAGTTTCAGAATAACACCCCCTTGATCTGATGTGGAAGTAGATCAGATTAGATAAGATGTTATTGAAAGAGGAGCACAATCACATTGTATTGTAAAATAGCGCCTAGCAGCTGTCTGTTAACAAATGACAACAGCCACGCCTTATTGTGCATTTTTTATGTGCCAAGTGTCATGCAAATTTGCTTTATGAATATTGTTTTGTAATCTTTTATGTGATGGTCAATCAAGTGTGGCCACAAGAGGAGATATGGGAGAGGCTCAGGGAAAAAAACAAAGTTTATTATACTCACAGGTCCTAGAGACAAGAGGCATGGCAGGTCATGCTACCCACAAAGTGCTACATACAAGGAAAAGACACTAGGGTGGTCAGGAGGCAGATGACAGTAGCAAGGTCTATTTTTTTTTTTTTTTTCTGAGATGAGGTCTCACTCTGTCCCCCAGGCTGGAGTGCAGTGGTGTGATCAAAGCTCACTGCAGGTCTAACTCCTGGGCTCAAGCAATCCTCTTGCCTTAGCCTCCCTCATCGTTGGGATTATAGTCATGTGCCACCACGCCCTGCCAATTTTTAATTTTTTTGTAGAGACCTTGTCTCTACAAAATGAGGCAAGGTCTCACTACATTGCCCATGCTGTTCTTAAACTCCTTGGCTCAAGTGATCCTCCCCACTTGGCCTTTCAAAGTGTTCGGATTACAGGGGTGAGCCACCACAGCCCTAAATAAAGGTTTAGGACTTTATTGGGATTTCCAAAGGAAGGGAAAGTCAGGACAGGGTGAACAGTTTAGCACTGGTTATTTAGATGATTTCAGTGGGCTTTAGGCTATGCAGATGGTTGCAAGTTGCCTGGCACCTGGTCCTGGGATGATTAAGGCAGAGAAATCTTGCCTCGTGGAGTGCATAGACCAGATAGAGAAGGTATGGCTGTGGATTGGTTGGTATATCAAAGACATCCTCCTACATGGGCCATCTGTTAATCTTTAAGAATTGGCTAGCCCTTGCAGAGGGGGCAGTCTCTGCCCAGCTAGAAAGGTTTTCTTAAGATATCAAAAAATGGAAAATTAAAAATAATTCATAATACAAATATTACACACATAATCTTGGAAATATCTCTGCAAGGGAAGGTTTTATTATTGCAGTTCTAAAGATGAGAAAACTGGACTTCCAGGCATTAGGACATTTGCCTGAGTGGGCAGTAACTGGAGGAGTCCTGATTTGAGTTGAGGTCTTCCTGTTTCCAGAGCTCATACTTTTCTCCTTAATGTTCTATTTTTTCTGCGTAAAATTTAGAGTGACTCTTTCCTTAAGCTCTCTACATATTGTAGGGGTACTTTTGTATAGATCCTAAAATGATGATATAGACCTCATTGTCCATAATAAAGTTAGACCAGATATCTGGAATTTCTTGGGACAGCTCTGGTTGTACCTTTTCACATGATGTTGTCCTGCACTTTGTTTTTTTAATTTTTCTTCTGTTGTTTGTTGCTATTTTGGCCCCAATTCTGAACCAATTAACTATATTTTTCCATCTTAGCATTCCTCTGGCTGAAGACCAACTTACCAGTCTTCCTAGGAACTGAACTGGTCCTGGGGTTGAACCTCAGGTAGGAGTCAATTATTATATCAATTAAAGGAATTGGTAGTTACAGCTTGGGGGCACCATCCTCACGCCCACCTCTGTGGCATCCAGGATGATCCACTTCCAGTCCCTTCCCTGGCTCTATTCAATTCCTTGCTCAGGAAACCGTACCCCAATCTCTGTTCTTGGCCTCTTTCTTGCTCATTCTCTCACATTTCTCTTTAAGCTTGAGCTCTAGCCTCTTGTTTCCCTCACATGAATGTTCTGCTTGGACGTTCTAGGTCCTGAGGTGAACTGAAGACCTCAAATGATAGCTTCTGTATCACAGGCTGTACCCTACATTTTTCCCTGCAAAATTTCTTGTCTTCTCACCTCTTCCATCTCTTGTTAACATACCCAATTCTCTTGGTCTCCCAGGTTTGAAATCTTGGAGTCACCTTGAATGTCACCCTGTCCTTAGACTGCATATTTAGCCCTTTACCATAATACCTCTTAGATTTACATTATCTTTTCCTGTCTTACTGACACAGCCTTAACCTTTTCATTACATGTGTTAGGCATTAAAATAACCTGTCAGCTCCAGGGTACAACCTGGGAACTAAACACCCTCTATAAGGTCCACAGATAAGCTTTAGTGGGACTATAAGCCCCTGAAATTATTTTTAAAATTCTTGTGTGTTTGTGTGCATACATGCGTTTCCTGTGTAAAATAATACTTTTCGTCAGCCTCTTAAAGGGGCTTGTATCAGTTTCCTAGTACCTCTGTAACAATCGCTAAAAATTTAATGGCTTAAAATAACAAATTTATTCTCCTACAGTTCTGGAGGATGGAAGTCTAAAATCAAAGCTTTGTGAGGACTTCACTGTGTCTGGGGGCTTCACTGCTTCTGGAAGCTTCCATTTCTTTGCCCTTTCCAGCTTCCAGAGACCACCAGCATTCCTCGGCCCATGGTCCCCTCCTTGCACCAGTCTAGCCCGCGTTTATGTCGTCACATTGCTTGCTCGCTCTGACCTCCTGCCTCTCTCTGATAAGGACTCTTGTGATTGCATTGGCCCCACTCAGGTATTCCAGGATAGCCTCCCCATCTCAAGAGTCCTAACATTTGCAAAGTCCCTTTTGCTATATACGGTAACATTCATGGGTTCCAGGAATTAGAAAGTTAATACCTTTTGGAGGCCATTATTCAATCTGCCTCAGCAGTCAGTGCCCCAAATATGTTGCGAGCCACTGGCTTAACTGGTTTATTTAAGAATCCAGAACAGTATTTCTCTAATGTCACTCTTATCCTGCCATTCTCCTGCTCCATTTACAATGTCTTCTGTTACCTATCAGATCAATCCACTCTCTGCACCCAGCATTAAAGGCCATCAGGCAGCAAGACCCAATTTATCTCTCTAATCTCATCCCCAACATTCCCCAGCTGGGATTCTAAGTCATTCCCCTGAGAATGCATTGTCACTCCTAACTCTACACCTGTTCACACTGTTGCCCTGCCAAGAATGCTCTCTTATCTCACTCCCCTCCACCAGTGTAATTTCCTCCCTTTTATCAAAGACTTTCTTCTGTATAATTTATCATTCATAATGTTTCCCTTTATGAAGTCTTAGAGTCATTACTGACCAATACTATAATCATTTATTATTTTGAATCATCCTTTTGCTAGCGATGAGCCAATATTCTGAGGGAAAAAGCTTTGTATACATTCCTTGGAACACCTAAAGGAGCTTATGAATGGTTAATTCCTTTTTATCTGTTTCATCTTTTCTCAGAAAACAATTCTCTACCTCAAAACACACGGTGTCCTTCATTCTGGCCCTTTGCCCACCATCCAGTAATAGCTGTTCTGAAATATTGTACATCATGTGACCTACACAAAGAAAAAAAGTTCAATGGAAAAAAAATTTTTAAAGTATTCAACTAAAAATATTAACTTTATTTCAACTCTTATTTTTTAAAAGCCTGAAATATATTTTGCAGGTATTTTCCCTCATAAAAGACTGAGAAATGGCATAACTTAGAAGGGTTTAGAAAGTGAGGTTACGGCTGGGTGTGGTGGCTCACCTGTGTAATCCTAGCACTTTGGGAAACCAACGCAGATTGAGTTTGAGCTCATGAGTTCCAGACCAACCTGGGCAACATGGCAAAACCCCATTCTCTGCCAAAAATACGAAAATTAGCCAGGCATGGTGGCACGCACCTATTGTTCCAGCTACTTGGGAGGCTGAGGTGGGAGGATTGCTGGAGCCTGGGAAGTTGAGGCTGAAGTGAGCATGATTGAGCCACTGCACTCCAGTATCAGCCATAAAGTGAAATCCTGTCTCAAAATAAATAATAATAATAATAAAGTGAGATCATTTAGCCTATGGTACGGATGGAAAGTGTTGCTTATTTATAATGAGTTGGAAATACACTCCATCTGTCTTTTCCTCTTCCCATCAATTGGGGATGGGCTTGGCAAATATGCCTACACAACTTCTCAGAAGTTTCTCTTTAGAATCCTGGGGAAAGTCTGTGATTAATAACAGGACTCTTCTACCCTCACCTTCTCCATTTGCTTCTCCTTTTGGGCCCAACTGCAAGTTGTTTTACTGTCTCTCTCGTGAGAAGCGAATTTCTTTTGTGGCTCTATTTTCAATGGCTCATTCTTTTATATCTCCTTTCCTTCCTGCATCTCTGGGACAAAAGAAAGAGACCAACTTTTCTGAGTTCTCACTATTTCTTCCACCCTCATTCCTTTGAATTCCAAATTCTTTGGCCACATTGTCCTTCACCTTTTCTAATTTCTGTCAGGCTGTGGTAACAGTCCCTATATGAATGTCCCATGAGCACCTCAGCTTATTCATATAGAAGTTTGCCCTCCTTCCTGTAAAGCCTTTCTTCCTCCTGTATCCCCATCTCCCTAAATGGCATCACCATAGCCCAGTCACTTCATCCAGAAACATCTTTAAACTCTTCTCTCTCCTGCAACCCTTGTATGCAATCCATTAACTTGTTCTCTCAATCTTGTCGCCTTTATTCTTCTAGAATGTGTTCTCTTCTCTCCAGCCCCACTGCCACAAATATAATCCAGGCTCTTAGACTGTCTTGCATGGCTTTCTATAAAGTTTCCTAATGAATCCTCTGGTCTTGTTCTGCTCCAGCCTATCCTCCACACTGATGGAAGACCAACTCACCAAAGTACAGACTGGATCATAGACATGTTTTATTGTCATCCTCCCTGTCCACTCACCTCAACTGGTCAAATCCGTTTGTGTCTCAGTTGAGAGATTAGGCCAAGTAGGACAGAGTGGATTCTACGGGTGACTTCTCTTGGGAACCTTTCCCACTCCTTTCCAAGTGGAATACACCACTTCCTCCATTGTATCTCTTCCCACACATACTCTGTGTATTCTCCTACCACACCACTCACAACACTACAACACTGTATTTGTTCACATGCCTGTCTCTGCCTTCTAGAAGAAAGCCTCTTGAAAGCAAGAACGACATAGCAAACAGTGTGATACCCTGCCCTACATCCCCTCACTGACTTCTGAGCTTTTCTGCAACTTCAGATGACAGTTATAGAGCACACTGACACCTTCTTAGCTCAGATGTTGATCCACCTGCTTTGCTGCCTGAGGGTTCTCCAATGCCATGGGAACTTGCTCTGCACGGCTGCAAAACAACTCAGAAGTTCCAAGAATGTATTACTTCTAGGACAAATCTCAACCAATGAGAAAGAGAAATCACTGGGAAAATACCACAGCTTCTTGGCCCTTGTTAAGACTATTTTTGAGGCATGATTTCTTAGAGGATAACCAGAGGAACTGAGCCCCAGATGTCCACAATGACACACTCATTAATGCATCTTTTGCTAGCTTTTATCCCTTCCCTCTCATGCTTCCCTGCCCCCTGTCCTCCTCTTGTGCTTTCTAGGATCACTTCCCGAATAAACTAACTGTACCCTAACACTTGTCTCAATAGCTAAGTTAGCGGAGATTCCAAACTAAGACAGAAAATTTGGTATTCATCTTTTTGGTGTATTTTAAGTGCTTAATAGTAGTTGATCTATAAACAAAGGAATACCTCAATGAGGGGTGTAATGATTCCAAAATCCAGGTGGGAAATTGTCTTAGAGTCAGGGCTGATGGAGCTGGGATGGAACAGTGGGAAGTCAGCAGAACTGCCCAAAGTATAACAAGTAGTCAGAAAGAGGCTGGGGACAGAGATTGTACAGAAGAGAGTTTGGGACAAAAATCTAAAAAATGAACCAGTAACCAAATTAGTTGGATAGTCGAAGATTAGTATGAACCACAGGGGTTTATTTAGACTGGCAGATGTGGGGATTGCAGTTGGAATGATTTCTTTGAGCAACAAGGCAGAGCAGGGCACACTGTAAGACAAGGTCTCTTGTTTATAACTGATGCTACATGCATTTCCACACCTTACGACCTCAACTTTCATGACTTGCCCCACTCATCTTTCTAGGCTCATATCTTATCATTTCTCTTAAGAACCCTGCTCTTGGGTCCCTGTATATCTATAGTTCAACATATGGTATCCAACTATGTTCTATTATCTCTAGCTTCCACTCCTTTGCTCATGTGATTTCCTTGGCTTAGAAGAGACTTCCTGACTCAGTCATCCTAGCTAACTTAAAATGGTCCTTCAAAGCTCAGCTCTAGTATTACCTCTTCCAGAAAGTTTTTCCTGTTCTCTTCCTCATTATCTCATAAAGCCAGGCAACCCCCTTGTTGCACACATAGTACCTGTGCACAGAGCTTAGTGCACCCTAATTGTGGTCTGCTTCTCTGGCTTCTTTACCAAACTGTTCTCTTTCTTGGGAACTTCGCACAAAATCTAGCACATTTGGAATGTTTAACACAGAGGATTCTGGATAAATGGCAGTAGTAGTGGCAGGATAGATTTTGTCTTCCTAAATCACCACATAAAAACAGAGAGTGGGCCAGGCGCAGTGGCTCATGCCTGTAATCCCAGAACTATGGGAGGCCGAGGTGGGCAGATTGACTGAGGTCAGGAGTTCAAGACCAGTCTGGCCAACATGGTGAAACCTCATCTCTACTAAAAATACAGAAATTAGCTGGGCGGGATGATGCATGCCTGTAATCCCAGTTACTCAGGAAGCTGAGGCAGGAGAATCACTTGAACCCAGGAGGCAGAGGTTACAGTGAGCCAAGATCACATCACTGCACTCCAGCCTGGGCAACAGAGCAAGACTCCATCTCAAAACAAACAAAAACAGAGAGTGCCTAGCTAGCAAAACCAAAAATTCACGATCATGTTTAATAGTTATAACAAAACTGAGTGACAGGATCTCCCCATGACCCTCAAAATACAAACAGGTGGAATAAACCACCAACTGCTACAAAGCTTGAGTCCTGTGTGCTCTGTCAGAAAGGAAGCAGAAAGAAGCAAGAAGGCATCAAAACTTGAAAAGAGAAAAAACCTGAACAGGTATTCAACAGAAAACATGGGAAAAGGGGGATATGAAGCCAACAGCTGACATTGGGAAAGTTCAGATCATCGCTAATAATAGGAGAGTGCAAGGGGCCCATGGTGAGGTCCTAGGGGACTGGGGAAGTCTAGCCCCTCATAAACTCTTCAGACTGACCCATCAGGGCTCCCTTCCAGTTCAACGTGTGACTCCAGGAGAAAGTGCTGGGAATGGAATCAAAAAGAAACGAAGGTTCAGATAAAAGTGGAGTGGGAGGAAGAAAGCCAAAATGTCACAGAAGGCAAGCCTTTATATATTTTTTAACATTACCTGAAAACAACAAGAAGGACCTTTGTGAAGTTTAAAGAACTACCTGAAGTTCTTTCTTCTAAATATTCATGAAAACAAAGTTGGCCAATCAAATTCACATAAAAATTAATAACAGAAAACTACTGAGGTCAAATTCTATACAAAATGAGTATAAGAAAATGAGATACCCATTTATTAGAAAAAAGAAGATAGCAACTTGACAATGGAGGAAACTAACATACTTGTGGAGTTAAGAAGTAATTCATACTCGAGCCATTGCTATAGGGTCAGAATTGA
>NW_016107389.1:5244099-5257347 GCF_001604975.1 Cebus imitator | reverse complement strand
AAAAAAAAATTTGTAGAGCTGGGGTCTCTGTGTTTTGCTCAGGCTGTTCTTGAACTCCTGGGCTCATTTGATCCTACTGCTTTGACCTCCCAAAGGGCTGGGATTACGGATATGAACCTAGAGAACTTTCTATGTGCCAGGCACTTTCCTGATACATGTAATTAATATTATGAAATTCAAATTTTATAGTATATGTAAATAATATATGTATTTATTGATATATATACATTTTCTATTCTAATAACAAAATTTTAGATTATTGTAAGATTATTCCAAAAGTAATATATAAACATATTAAAGTATTTAATTCATTAATTCTGTTAATTTTCCCAACAGCCTTAGGAAGCAGATGCTACTATTATCTCCACTTTATAGATTATGAAACTAAGAACAAGAAGGTTAATTCATTTGCCCATAGTCACTCAGAAAACAAGTTGAAGAGCTGGATTTGAACACAGGTAGTTTTGCTACAGAGTCAGAATGACATCTGGAACAATTACTTAATAATTGATTGTGTGAACTCTAGCAATTGTAGCTCTAAGTCTCACTTTTTCCATCATTTTTATAAAGTGGGAATAAGAATCTACCAATTTTGTTGAAAGAATGAAATGAGAAATTGTAGGAAGAGCAGTGCTCATTATCTGTTTGTTTAGGTCTCCTTGCCAGACTCAGAAAAATGTTCTGCAGACCCATGGTGCTCCTTTGCCTGATATCTTTTCCCCTCTTTTTTTCATCTATTTAAAGTCTACCTACCCTTCCACATTATTTTCTTAAAGCTTCCTTGACTACACAAGCACTAAATTACCTATTTCTCAGAAAATATAGATCTTAGAGTTTGTGAAGAATAGTTTAGAAGCAAATACTTTGATTCATCTCTATATTAATCCTATTTCATCTGCATGATTCAAACTCATCAGAGCAGTGCCATATATTGAGCACCACATGATAAATAGAGCCAGGCTTGACACATGCTCTGTAATGAAGGCACAGTCCCACTGCTAATCAGCTATCTGATTATGATCATGTACCAAATAAGTTTCTTCATCTATAAAGTTAGAATAAAAACCAACATCCTGATGCAAATGAATTTTATAAAGTATAAAGTAACATGCAAATGTCATGTTATGATTAAATGCTGATAACTTATCAAAAATGTTAAAAATAGGGCTGGGAGTAGTGGCTCATGCCTGTAATCCCAGCACTTTGGGAGGCTGAAATGGTGGATTGCTCAACATTTTGAGACCAACCGGGGTATGGTAAAAACCCATCTCTCCAAAAAAAAAAAAAAAAAAAAAATTAACCTGGTATAATGGCACATTATGGGACTACAGTCCCAGCTACTCAGGAGGCTGAGGTGAAAGGATCGCTTGGGCCCAGAAGGTCGGAGCTGCAGTGAGCCAGGACTGTGCCACTGCACTGCAGCCTGGGTAATCAAGAAAGACTCAGTCTCAAACAAAACAAAACAAAAAACTTAAAATGTTTGTTAGGGAAAAAAATGAAAAAAGGACCTGTGAAAATTATCTCCTCTGTAAAAGCAAAAGGAACACTGGCAAAAATGGTCAGAATCAGTTTTTTTCTGAACTCTAAAAATTAACGAGATTTGCAGCAATTCAGGTAAGCATTTATTTAAGAAAAATGGACAAATCGCAGTAAGAACAGCAGGCTTTGTGGCATTTTAATATGGACTATTTTCATCCCTCTTAACAGCTATGTGGTAGTCTTAAAAACCAACAGCCCATAATGATGGTAAAAAGCAGACCTGGTGGCCACTAGCAATGGGAGAATGAGGTTCTTCAAAATCCCATTCCCAGAATATTGTTATTTGATTTTTTTCTGTGGTTTTCTGGCTAACTTTGATGCTCTGTACATTAAAAAGTTAAAAAATAAAGGTGCTGGTGAGGCTGTGGAGAAAAGGGAATACTCATAGTGTTGGTGGTAATGCAAATTAATTCAGTCACTGTGGAAACCAGTTTGGAGATTTCTTGAAGAACTAAAAATAGAACTACCATTGGACCCAGGAACCCCACTGCTGGATATAGGTCCAAAGGAAAATAAATTGTCTAACAAAAAAAAACCCCACATGGACATGGCTGTTCATTCATTACAGAGCTATTCACAACAAATAGCAAAGATGTGAAATAAACCTAGGTACCCATCAACAGTGGAGTGGATAAAGAAAACGTGATCTATATCTAAATCTATCTATATCCACGACGTGGAATACAACACAACCATAAATAAAGATCAAAATCATGTCCTTTTCAGCAACACATATGCAGCTGGCAGCTATTACCGTAAACAATACACTTCTTAATAATCAATGGGTCAAAGAAGAAATTACAGGGATGTTGGAATACCTTGAGATGAAGGAAAACCAAAACACAACATAAAAATTATGGAATGCAGTGAAAATATAGAGAAACTTATAACTATAAATATTAAAAAAAGAGAAAGACCTCAAATTAATAATTTAACTTTCCATCTTAAGAAATTAGAAAAACAAGATTAAACTAAACATGAAACAAATACAAGGAAGGAAATAATAAAGATTAGAGCAAAATAAATGAAATAGAGAATGCCAAAACTAGAGAAAATCTGTGAAACCCAAAGTTGGTTCTTTGGAAAAAAAAATCAATAAAATTGACAAACCATTAGGTAGAATGACCAAGAAGAAGAACCAAATTATTAAAATCAGTATGAAAATAAACATTATTACTGATCTCACAGAAGTAAAAGTATTTTAATTTTATAATCAGTCATAAAATTAATGAACAAATTCCTAGAAAGCCAGAAACTACCAAAACTGATCCATAAATAGTAAGTATAAATAAACCTATAACAAATTGAGATTGAGCTAGTATTAAAAATCAAATAAACCTCCCACAAAGAAAAGCCTAGAACCAGAGGACTTCGTTAGTGAATTCTATAAAATATTTAAGGAAGATTAACACCAATCTTTCACCAACTCTTCTAAAAAATAAAAGAGGAGGGAAGATTTCTCAAGTCATTTTATGACACCAGTATTATCCTGATACCAAAACTACACAAAGACATCAACAGAAAAAAAACTATAGGCCAATATCACTTAAGAATGTAGACACAAAACTTCTCAACAAGTGCTAGTATGTTAAGTCCAGAAACACATGAAAAGGATTTATCTCAAGAATACAAGATAGTTTAAAATATTTAAATCAATCAATGTAATGAACTATATTAAAAGAATAAAAAAATCCCCAAAAGCTCTGTAGTATCTCAATAGAGGCAGAAAAAGTATTTGATAAAATCTAACATAATAAAAATCTTTGATATTGTATAATAAAAGTACTCAACAAACAAGGAATAGAAGGGACATTTATCAATTTGACAAGGAACATCCCTGAAAAACCACAGCTAACATCATACTTAATGATGAAAGACTACAGTTTTTCCCCCTAAGTTCAGGAATAAGTTGGAATGTCTACTCTTGCCATTTTAATTCAACAGTGTGCTGGAGAGTCTAGCCAGAGCAACCAGGCAAGAAAAAGAAATAAAAGGCATCCAGATTATAAAAGAAGCAGCAAAACTCTCTGTATTCACAGATAATATAATCCTGCACGTGGAAAAGTTAATGGATTATGCACTGAAAAAATCTGTTAAACAAATCCAGCAAGTTTGAAGGATATAAAATAACATTAAAAATCAGTTGTATTTCTATATACAACCTATAAACATTTGATGATGAATAAGAATTCAATTTACAATAGCATCAAAAATAATTAAATGCTTGGGGATAAATTTAACAAGCAAGTGCCAGACTTGTGTATTGAAAACTACAAAACACCATTAAAGCAAACTAAAAGCCCAAATAAATAGGAAAGACATTCTATGTTCATAAATTAAAAGATATAACATTAAGATGGCAATACTCCTTGATTGATGTACAGATTCAACACAATCCCTATCAATATCCAGGTTTTTTGAGCAAAACTTACAAGCAGATTCCAAAGTTCACACAATAATGCAAGTGACCCAAAACAGGCAAAACAATTTTGAAAAAGAACAAAGCTGGAGGACTCGCATTTCTAAACTTCAAAACTTACTTCAAAGCTACAGTAGTCAAAATAGCATGGGATAAAGAGAGAGAAATGGGGACTAAGGATAAGGATAAGATACATAAATCAGTGGAAAAGAATTGAGATTCTAGAAACAAACCCATATATCTATGGCCAACTGATTTTTGACAAGGGTTTCAAGACAATGGAATGGAGGAAATAATAGGTTTTTCAACAAATGGTGCTGAGACAATTGGATATTCACATGCAAAAAAATAAAGTTAGATCCCTACCTCACTTTGGATACAAAATGAATGATAGAGTTATATGTAAGAGCTAAAACTGTAATAATCTAGGAAGAGAATATGGGTTTAAATCTTTGTGACCTGGATTTTGGACAAGAATTTCTGAGATACAATAGCAAAAGCACAATAGACAAAAATAGATAAATATCACCAAAATTAAAAGCTTTTTACGTCAAAGAACACTATTGAGAAAGTGCAAAGACAACTCACAGAATGAGAGAACATACCTGAAAATCTTATACCTAATAAGGATTTAATATCCAGAATATATAAATAACCCTTAAAAATTATCAATAAAAAGGTACCCCAATTTAAGAATAGACAAAGGATTTGAATAGATAGTTCTCTAAAGAAAATATATAAATGGCTAATCAATGGAAAGATGCTCGACATCATTAATTGTTAGAGAAATGCAAATCAAGACCACAGTGAGATGGCATTTTACTAGCACTAGGATGGTGATATGGTTTGTTTGTGTCCCCACCCAAATCTCATCTTAAATTGTAGTTCCCATAAGCTCCACGTGTCATGGAGGGGGCCCCAGTGGGAGGTAATTGAATCATGAGGGCAGTTACCCCCATGCTGCTGTTCTCATGATAGTGAGTGAGTTCTCACGAGATCTGATGGTTTTATAAGGGGCTTTTCCCCTTTTGCTGGGCACTTCTCCTTGCTGCTGCCATGTGAAGAACGATGCATTTGCTTCCCCTTCCATTGTGATTATAAGTTTCCTGAGGCCTCCCCAGCCCTGCAGTACTGTGGCTCAATTAAACCTCTTTCCTTTCTAAATCACCTAGTCTCAGGTATGTTTTTATCGGCAACGTGAGAATGAACTAATATAGATGGCTATAATCATGAAAATGGATAATAATGTGTTAAAAAAATATGGGGAAATTGGAGCCTCAAACATTGCTGGTGGAAGACAAATGATGCAGCCCTCTTGGAAAACAGTCTGGAAGTTCCTCAATAACTTAAACACAGAGTTACCATATGACCTGGCCATTCCACATCTAGGTCTCTACCCAAGAGAACTGAAAATACATGTCCACACACATATTTGTACACAAATATTTAAAGGAATATTATTCATAATAGCTGAAAAGTGGAAATGACCCAAATGCCCATCAATTGATCATAGATAAACAAAATGTGGTATTGTCATACAAAGAATTATTCAGCAATGAAGGAGGGATGAACCACAAAATATTATGCTAAGTGAAACAAGTCACAAAAAGCCACATATTGTATGATTCCATTGGTATGAAATATCCATAATAGGTAAATCCATAGAGACAGGAAGCAGATCAGGGGGCAGGGAAGGGGAAATGTGAGGTGATTCTAATGTGTACAGATTTCTTTTGAAACCGATAAAAATGTTTGGGAATTAAGGAGTGATGACAGTTGTATGCTTTGGGGAGCATACTAAGAATAACTAAATTCTATACTTTATAAGAGTGAACTTTATGGTATGTGAATTATATCTCAGTTTTTAAAAATACTTCTTGATGGATGGCTTAGACTACCTATTACTAATTAATCCACTTCCAAATATGTGTCCTTGAATGTCCAAAGGCACCCTGAATGTCTCTGTTTCAATGGAAAAAGTGCCTGGTGTATAGCCTGCCTTTAGAACATCTCTGAGATCAAAGCCTCCCTCCCCTCTCTCTGTGAGTTTCAAGTCAGAGTCTGCTCAGATGTGCAACGAAGGTAAGCCCAAATTGAACAGAGAGTAATTGGACTGGCTGCAATGGGAACACTGATTGCTCAGGGTCAGATAAAGGTGGGGAGAATCACATTAAGCATTTGGTTTGGGAGTGTGCTGCAAGTCCAGCACACACCTGTGGCTCCAGCAGTCAGGAAACCTTTTCCGAGCGGCACCTTCCTGTCAGAGCAGGGCAGGAGCAGTGGAGCCAAAACAAAGTCCAAAACATCACTTTATTAAAGAAGGCTAGATGCCAGAACAAAATCAAAGAATAAACACACTTAGGTAAATACAGAGCACAGGAGAAGGACCTGAAATGAGGGATGTGGACATATGTACTAAAAACTAAATGTTATTTACCATGGGAAAAGTACAAAGAACACTAAGTTTGGAGTGGATACCTTTTTTACTATTAACTTGGGGTCATCTTAGGCAGTATACACTGAACCTCAGTTTTTTCATTCTGAATTGGAGAGATTGGACTAAATGATCCCTGAGAATTCTTTTAGCCTTTTGTTAATAAATTACAAGTGACAGACTTGAGAGCCAGACAGCTTGGGTTGAGGATGTGACTCTTCCATTTACCTACGTGGGTGACCTTGGGAAAGTCACTTAAGTCCTCTGTGCCTTAGTTTCTTATCTACAAAATGGTAGTGGTTATACCACCTGTAATTGTTGTGAAGAATAATTAAATAAATATAGGTAAAGCACTTAAAATAATGCCTGGCACACTGGGTACCTTAGCTATTGTTACTTACCTTCTGCAGTTCCAAACAATTTCTCTGCCAGAATTAAAGTAGCCCTGAGGACAACTCGCCTTCTATTGTGTTCCTTTCTGACTTACTGCAAAGAAGGTATATGAAAGATAAGGAGGAAATCTCTGTTCCCAAAGCACCATGCTGAGAGAGTATCCTATATGGAAGCAGAGAAGTTAGGGATTCATTATTATTGACTTGAAGAAATATCTTAAATTCATGTCATTTGCTAATAGTTCTATGATGTTGCCTAATTATTTTAAGAAGCCAATTACCAATAGATGCCAAATTCGGTTATAGTAGGAAACATGCTAAGTGAAATAAGGTATGAAAAAATGGTCTTATTTCGGGGCCTAAGAGTTAAAAGAGAGAAGAATGTCTTTGTGCATGGAAAATGAGGGACTCATATCCAGCCTTTTTGAACAAAAAAAATTGTCTAGACCTATAGGGGTCATCCTTTCAGCATGATGAGGTTTGAGTTTGTCAACTAAAATTTTAATGAACTTTTAAAGTAGCAGACTTAAAAAAGCAGTTTCTTTCTAAAATATTGCTGCATGTTGCCATTTCGAACAATGCCCAATGTTACTAAAATAACTCGCCGGCATGTGCTCGAGTCTTTTTCTCTATCATACTTTTGAACTATCTTAAAGAATGTAAGCCACTCATATTTCCGGTCCTCGCTTTTATTTTTTGATGTCTTTATTTGATGAGACTGAATGAATGAATATGCCAGGACATGAGCATTAAGAGGATTAGGAGAAACATTATAGTTCTGGTCAAAAACGAGAGCAGTAACAACAACAAAATGTATTTAAAAATTCCAAACCAACAATAAAGAGTCTATACCGGTTTCACATATGCACTTTCAAATTATTATCTTTGACCAAGGCATGTTCATATACTTTCCTGGAAATTCCACCTCTGACCCAAGATGCTAAGCTTCTCAACTGTTTACATGGGTCTTCCTTAAGTAACTATGCAAATATTACTAACATTCAGGGAGACAGTTAGCTAAACTGAATAGAACTAATGTCACAGTCCCAAAACATTTATGGCACAAATAAATTATAAACAACAAATAGAAAAACCTTTAAAATGTAACCAGGTTGGGACACTACACCAAAGGCTTGTGATGTTTCTCCAGCATGAACTCAAATAGAAGAAGAGAATGGAACTAGGGATTGACAAAATTAAAATACTTCCCTGGGGAGATGACCTGGAAATGAGAAGTGCAAGGAACTTCCCAGGTTTATTCTGGATGAAAAAGAATAGAGTGTCATTGTCTTGAACTGTTTAAAAGGCTTTGATGTGAATGACAAAGCAGATGCATTTCCTATTGGTCCAGAGACAGGACTAGAACCAGTGGGTGGAATTTACAAGGAAGCATGTTTCAGCTCATTTTTAGGAATGTAACATTTTTTGGCCCATGCCATGCTTGCCTTCGATTTAGATGACAAAGATCTGTGACCCATCCATTTAGAAGGACTAGGAGCTCCCGTCTTCCCAGTGGGTTTGGAGGTGGCTCGAGGCTGTCATCCGCATCCCCGCTTCTCTCACCAGCTCTGTATGTGCTCCAAAGTCTGCCCCTGCTGCTGCTGCTGCTGTCAACGCAGGCACTTCTTTGCCATCACTTCCTTGAGAACTCTGCTTTTCCCAAGCTACAGTAGAATCATCTCCCCAGAAGGGTACAACTCTTTTGAGCAATCTTAGACTGCTAAGTCTAAACAACCTGGATGGTTTACTGCTGTTTTCTACATGAGAAAAGCCAAGGGTTGGTCCTTGCTTTAATCCAATCCTATATAAACTACGAGAGGCAGAAACTCCTCAAAAATATCTAGTATTTGAATGTCACTGTCTTAATCTACAAGGGCTGCCATATCAAAATATCATAGACTGGATGGCTTTACCTGTGGGAAACTTATTTTCCCATAGTTCTAGACACTAGAAGCCCAAGATTAAGGCTCCAGCCAATTCTGTCTCTGTGTCTGCTGAGGCCTCTCTTCGTGGCTTGCAGACTTCTTGCTATGTTCCTCACATGGCCTTTCCTCCATGAGTACAAGGAGACAGAGAGAGAGAGCTCTCTGGTGACTCTTCTTTTAAAGACACAAATCTGATGGAATCGAGATCTCACTCTTATGATGTCATTTAGCCTAATTACTTCCTTGGAGGCCCCATCTCTAAATACAGGCACACTAGGAGATAAGGCTTTAGCAAGAGGAGGGACACCGGGAACACAAACATTCAGTCCGTAACACTCACCCTTTCCAAGTTTCTAGTGCTGATTCAGATGCCCATTTTAATGTTTACATCCCATTGTCATCAAGGATCTAATTATCATCTTACCTAGAGATCATTTTACTTGTCTTTGTAATTTTTTTGCCCAGTATAAAACCAGTTATTAGTTTATGCATATATTTATATAAACAATCTTAACAGATTTATACATGAATATATATATATATATATATACATTATTATATAAATATAAATAATTAAACTATAATTGTGTTCATATAAATTAAAGATTATACATAAACACGTTGTGGTTACATGCCACAGAGAAATACAACTGGCTGGGTGCATTGGCTTACACCTGTAATCCCAGCACTTTGGGAGGCTGAGGTGGGAAAATTACTTGAGGCCAGGAGTTCGAGATCAGCCTGGGCAACACAGTGAAACCCCATCTCTACTAAAAACATGCAAAAATTAGCTGGGTGTGTGATGCACACCTGTAATCTCAGCTACTTGGGTGGCTGAGGCACAAGGATCACTTAACCTGGGAGAAGGAGGTTGCAAGGAGTGTAGATTGTGCCATTGCACTCCAGCCTAGGTGACAGGGTGAGACCCTGTCACAAAGAAAAGAAAGGAAAGAGGGAAGGGAAGGGAAGAGAAGGGGAAGGGAAGGGGAAAGGAAAGGAAAAGAAAGGAAAGGAAAGGGGAAAGCAGAAAAGGGAAAGCAGAAAGGGGAAGGAAAAGGAAAGGAGAGAGAGAGAGAGAGATAAGGAAAGAAAGAGAAAGAAAGGAAGGAAGGAAGGGAAAGGAAAGGAAAGAAGGAAGGAAGAGAAAGAAAGGAAGGAAGGCAGGGAAAGGAAAGAAGGAAGGAAGGAAGAAAGAGAAAAGAAAGAAAGAGAGAGAGAGAAAGAGAGAAAAAGAGAGAGACAGAAAGGAAGGAAAGAAAAGAAAGACAGACAACCATATCATATGATACAGACTAATAGGGCAAGGTTGCAGGGATAACTGACTTAGAGCTCTCAAGGAAGCTTACATTTGAATTGAGGACTGAAAAATAGGAGGAAATCTGGATAGGGGAAAAGTGTTTCAGGAAGAGGGAACAGCATGTATGAAGGCCCTGGGGTAGGAACAAGCTCAGTGTATTCCCAGAATTTAAAGGAGAAAAGCACAATGGCTGACGCACAGACTTACAGAGCTTATTGAGCACCAGCAAAATTAATGAAAATACTTCCACAGTCGTATGGGTTTTTTTTAATCAGAGATTTTTTAAAAATCCAAAACATCAAAACAAAAAATAAATAAATAAAAACAGGTTTCCCACAAAGAAAGATCAAGATGGATTCAGATTTGCCCCCTGTAATGCTAAGCGCAAGTGTATACAGTAATACAGTGTCTACAATTTTTTTTTATTTTGAGGAGAAGATGGTTTCCAAAGAATTTTATATCCAACCAGATGTTGACAGAGGAGAATCCCCCAGTGCCCTTCTCTCCTGCTTCCATGCAGGAGCACCTGCTGGAGGACCATCCTGACACCTCCCAATCTCCTCACTCACTTCTTCCTGAGCCAGGAGAGGCATTTTACAGGTGAATGTGGAAGAAGGAGCTGGGTCTATATGGATAATCCCCTTCTGGAGTCTCTTTCAGAGCTGACTGAATGTGGAATGGAGTTTTTGGTCTACTTTTATGTGAGAAGCTCAGGGATCTAGGCTGGGATCTACCATGGAGGAGACTTACAGTTTGGGGCCATTCAATTCTAAGGGTTCTATTAGGGCACCTACTGGCTGTAGATTCAAACTACATTCTCCTGTTTGCCAAAAGCTAAATTGTAAAACTTTCAGTGTGACTGATTTCTCCATTGGTTCTTAAGTTAGCCTCCTCAGATCTGTGTTTCCAGCTTGGCCGAAAATGTTAAACAGACAAGGACTCACACCATGGAAACTAAAACACTACGTAGTGGTTGAGGCTTCTGGGACATCCCTCTGAAGCACTTCAGAGCTTTGGTTTTCAGGTCACTAATTAAACCTGACTACAAATCAAGGTTTTTATATTTGAAAATATGAGTGGATTTGTATATTGACAAAGTTTTACAGCTGCGTGGTTGTTAAGAACGGGGGAGGGCCAGCACAAGCTGAAGTAGATAGTTTTGAGGTCCTCTCTAGTGGATTGACCTGTCCAGATACCACTTTGGTCTATACTGATTCATTCAGCCTAGATGAAGCAGAGATTAAATTACTGGGAAAGTGTCTTATAACCCCAGGAAAATTTCAGCTCAAAACTGGCAGAACTTCAAGATATAGGCATTTTAGGCATTGGTTTGTGGAACAATTTTAACTGCTTTTATTTGGTTTATCAGCAAGGTTAACAGTCGTGACTTTAAACTGTGCTGATGGCTAGGTCAGTATTACTTGGGTTCCAGAGCACTCATGTGTGAGTTTTTTGTCAGGCTTAGACAGGAAAAGCCAGATAAGCCTCTTTGTGTTTGGACTGTCACAAGGGCCAAGAGATGTAGCAGTGATGGGCTAGCCTCTTGGAATCACATGGTTTCTTCATAGCCTCAGTGGTCTTGAGTTGGCCCTGGTTTTGTTAGTTATGTCATTTTTGACCATGGTTTGAGATCTGAGACCTATGTTCCGGCTTCTTCCACAAAATGGTAAACTGTTCTATTCAAGAAAAAATCAAAAGGAATAAAAGCCCTTGTTATAAAGAGACTATAAGATCCTTCTCGGACTGAGCAACAGAAAGATCTCAGTGACATTATTACAAACCTAAAAGTTAGGAAGAAAATAGCAGAGGCTTAAGAAAGAAACAGAAATGTATTCTATGTCTAGAATACTGTCTTTAGGAATAAACTTTGCTTAGGAAGAAAAGAATGTATTATTCGAAAGGACTTGACTCGGATCCAGGCTTTGTGGGGACTAAAGTGATACAATTTAGGTACCTTCTCTAAGAAAAAGAATACAAAATTAATGACCCATAGTGTTTAACTTTGATGGGGTCCAATTGATCAATTGGTGTTTTACATCTTGTTTAAGAAATCCTTCTCAAACTCTGAGGTCACTCCTCTATATAATCTTCTTAGAGATTTATAATTTTGCTCTTTAGGTTTTAATCATCTAGTATTGATTTTTATGTCTGGTGTAGGATAGGAGTTGAATTTCATTTTTCCCCATTTGGACAGCAATTGTTTCACCTTCATTTGTTTTCCCGTTGTTCCTGCTGCTCTGCAGTGCACCTCTGTCATTCTTCAAGTGGAGCTGTTTCTGGGCTCTGTAGTCAGTTCCAATGGTCTATTTCTTTATCCCTGAACGAATACCACACCAACTCAATTACTATAGCTTTATAATAAATCTTGACTTGTTGTCAAGCAAGTCCTCCCATCTTGTTCATCTTTAAGGGTATCTTTGACTTCCTGGGTGCTTTGCATTTCCAGGTGCCTTTTTAGAATCAGCCTCTCAAGTTCCACAAAAAGACTTTTGGGATTTTTATTGGAATTTCATGAATATGTTAACCAAGTGGGGCAAATGAGCATCTTTACAATACTGTCTTTGAAAACATGAACATAAAATATCTCTCATTTAAATGTCTCCTTTAAAATCCTTCAATAACGTCTTATAAATCTTTCTGAAGTGGTCCTACAGATTTTTTGCTTAAATTATTCCTAGGCATTTGATATTTTTAGATTACTAATGTTATCATTTTAAGCATTTCTAATTTTCTATTTGTTATTAATCTATGGAAATATTGATTTATGTGTTATTGATTTTCTTTTATTTATTTATTTTATTGCATTTTAGGTTTTGGGGTACATGTGAAGAACATGCAAGATTGTTGCATAGGTACACACATGGCAGTGTGATTTGCTGCCTTCCTCCCCATCACCCATATCCGGCATTTCTCCCCATGCTATCTCTCCCCAACTCCCCACCCCCGCCTGACCCTCCCCTATTTCCCCCCAACAGACCTCAGTGTGTAGTGCTCCCCTCCCTGTGTCCATGTGTTTTCTTTGTTCAACACCTGCCTATGAGTGAGAACATGCGGTGTTTGATCTTCTGCTCTTGTGTCAGTTTGCTGAGAATGATGGTTTCCAGGTTCATCCATGTCCCTTCAAAGGACACAAACTCATCGTTTTTGATGGCTGCATAATATTCCGTGGTGTATATGTGCCACATTTTTCCTATCCAGTCTATCATCGATGGGCATTTGGGTTGGTTCCAGGTCTTTGCTAT
>NW_016107389.1:5239964-5241829 GCF_001604975.1 Cebus imitator | reverse complement strand
CTCTGATGATGGTTTGAATTTCTGTGGAATCTGTGGTGATATCCCCTTTATCGTTTTTTATTGCATCAATTTGGTTATTCTCTCTTTTCTTTTTTATTAATCTGGCTAGTGGTCTTTCTATTTTGTTGATCTTTTCAAAAAAGCAGCTCCTGGATTTATGGATTTTTTGAAGGGTTTTTTGTGTCTCTATCTCCTTCAGTTCTGCTCTGATCTTAGCTATTTCTTCTCTTCTGCTAGGTTTTGAGTTTTTTTGATCTTGCTCCTCTAGCTCTTTCAATTTTGATGATAGGGTGTCAATTTTAGATCTCTCCTTGCTTCTCATGTGGGCACTTATTGCTATGGATTTTCCTCTAGAGACTGCTTTAAATGTGTCCCAGAGATTCTGGTATGTTGTGTCTTCATATTGGTTTCAAAGAACATCTTTATTTCTGCCTTCATTTCATTGTTTATCAAGTTGACATTCAAGAGCAAGTTGTTCAGTTTCCATGAAGCTGTGCGGTTCTGCGTTAGTTTTTGAATTCTGAGTTTTCACTTGATTGCACTGTGGTCTGAGAGACTGTTATGATTTCCATTCTTTTGCATTTGCTGAGGAGTGATTTACTCCAAATTATGTGGTCAGTTTTAGAGTAGGTGTGATGTGGTGGTGAGAAGAATATATATTCTGTGGATTTGGGGTGGAGAGTTCTGTAAATGTCTATTAGGTTTGCTTGGTCCAGGTCTGAGTTCAAGTCCTGGATATCCTTGTTAATTTTCTGTCTGGTTGATCTGTCTAATATTGACAATGGGTGTTAAAGTCTCCCACTATAATTGTGTGGGAGTCTAAGGCTCTTTGTAAGTTATTAAGAACTTGCCTTATGTATCTGGGTGCTCCTGTATTGGGTGCGTATATATTTAGGATCGTTAGCTCTTCTTGTTGCATTGATCCTTTTACGATCATGTAATGTCCTTCTTTGTCTCTTTTTGTCTTTGTTGCTTTAAAGTCTAATTTATCAGAGATGAGAATTGCAACTCCTGCTTTTTTTTTCTCTCTGTTTGCTTGGTAAATCTTCCTCCATCCTTTATTTTGAGCCTTTGTGTATCCTTGCATGTGAGATGGGTTTCCTGGATACAGCACCCCGATGGGTTTTGGCTTTTAATCCAATTTGCCAGTCTGTGTCTTTTGATTGGGGCAGTTAGTCCATTTACATTTAGGGTTAATATTGTTATGTGTGAACTTGATACTGCCATTTTGGTGCTAGCTGGCTGTTTTGCCCATTAGTTGATGCAGATTATTCATTGTGTTGATGCTCTTTACTGTTTGGCATGTTTTTGGAGTGGCTGGTACTGGTTGTTCCTTTATATGTGTAGAGCCTCTTTCAGGAGCTCTTGTAAAGCAGGCCTGGTCGTGACGAAATCTCTGAGTACTTGCTTGTTCACAAAGGATTTTATTTTTCCTTCACTTCTGAAGCTTAGTTTGGCCAGATATGAGATTCTGGGTTGAAAGTTCTTTTCTTTAAGGATGTTGAATATTGGCCCCCACTCTCTTCTGGCTTGTAGGGTTTCTGCTGAGAGATCTGCTGTGAGTCTGATGGGCTTCCCTTTGTGGGTAACCCAACCATTCTCTCTGGCTGCCCTTAGTAGTTTCTCCTTCATTTCAACCCTGGTGAATCTGACGATTATGTGCTCTGGGGTTGCTCTTTGTGAGGAATATCTTTGTGGTGTTCTCTGTATTTCCTGGACTTGAATATTGGCCTGCCTTGCTAGGTTGGGGCAGTTTTCCTGGATAATATCCTGAAGAGTATTTTCCAGCTTGGATTCATTGTCTTCGTCGTGTTCAGGTACACCTATCAAACGTAGATTAGGTCTTTTCACATAGTCCCACATTT
>NW_016107389.1:5236489-5238809 GCF_001604975.1 Cebus imitator | reverse complement strand
TTTTTTTTTTTTTCCTCAGGGCTGCCCTGCCCAGCAAGGTTGCAGCCTGGTGACTGTCTGCCTGCAGAGGCTTTGCTGAGCTGCTGTGGGCTCTGCCCAGCTGCCGTGGGCTCTGCCCAGCTGCCGTGTGAACTTCCCTGCAGTCTTGTTTATATGGGTGTAGTTAGAACTGCCTCGGCACTGGTGGCCTGCCTCTGTATTGGCTGACTCTCTCTGTAATGGCAAGTTGCTTTGACAATGGTGGGTTGCCTTGGCAATGGCAGGCAGCCTCAGCAATGGCAGGTTGCCTTGGCAATGGCAGGCTGTCTCAGCAATGGCAGACTACCTCCATAGTGGTGAAGTGCCTCAGTAATGGCAGACACCTTTCCCCCACAGAGCTGGACCTTCCCGGGTTCAGCTGCGCTTGCTGTGAAACTCTCAATCCAGAAGTTTCTGATTGCTGTTCTTTTGTGGAGGTGGGACCAGCCGAGCCTGATCACCTGGCTCCCTGCCTCAGAGCCTTTTTTTTCTTTTTTAGTTGAACAGTTGCCTCTATCCCAGTTGCCTGTTGAAAGGGCCCGGGATCTGTGTGATTTCCCGTGCAGTGACTCACTGTGCTGGCTTAAACAGCAGCGCTGAGATTCGTGGTGCTTTTTTTGCCCAGGAATCTCCTGGCCTGGCTCCCTGTTCAGTCCTCTCTTTAATCATATGAATGGGTGACTTCCTGGGTCTCCAATCGCCAGCCAGAAGGGCACCCGGACCAGTGTATTTTGTATGGAGAACCGCCGGCCGGGGCGCCCAAAAGAACTGCGCCAGCGACCCATGGGTCTCCTCCACCTGGGAATCTCCTGGTCCTTGGGCGGCATCCATCCACTCACCCTCTGTGCTTTCACTGGGAGGTGCTACTCCGAGCTGTTCCTAAACGGCCATCTTGGATCTTCCTCAAGTGTTATTGATTTTCTATCTATCAACCTTATTAAGGCTAATATTTTAACCATAGGTTCTTTTGGATTTTATGTGCCCAAACATAGCACCTATGAATAAGCAACTTTCAAACCTTTGTACTTTTTGTTTCTTTTTTTTTTGATTGGTGTACTGCTAGACCCACGAAAGCCATCTTTTTCTTGTTAATGGTCTTAAAGAGAATGCTTTAACTATTTCACCATTAAGTATAATGTTGGCTCTAGGTATTTTTTAGAAAATAGATACACTTTTAAGATTAAGAAAATTCCCTTTTATTCCCCATTTGCTAAATTTTTATGATGAATGGATGTTCACATTTATCAAACACTTTTAGTGCAATGACTTAGATGGTCATATGATTTTTCTTCTTTAATCTGTTAAGATGATAACTTTCTTTATGCCATTTACTGATTTTAAGTTAGGCTTACATTCCTGGGAAAGATCAACTCAGAATCCTTTGAATACACTGCTATTTTAGGTTTGATAATATTTAATCTAAAATTTTTGGGACTATATTCATTAGGGAAGTTGGCCTATAATTTTGCACTTTTGTAACGTGGTTTCGGCATTAAAGTTACAAGCTCAGAAAATGAGAAAAACTAATTTTCTTTCTCATTTCCTGGAACAGTTTTTTTCCTTGAATGTTATATAGAATTAGCCATGGGCCCAGAGTTTTTTTTGAGATAATTTTTTTAAACTACTGATTTAATTTCTTTAGTGGTATAGCAACATTCAGATTTCTATTTCTTAAGTCAGTTTTGGCAATTTGTGTGTGGTTTTTAAAAAGATATTTATCTACTTTACATTTTCAAATGTACTGCAATAAAGTCAGGTATAACATATTGTAACTCTTTAAAATCTGCAGCAACAGGAGAGATAATGTTTTTATTATTCCTGGAATTAGTTATTTGTAACTTCTTTTTTTCTTAATTAATCTCATTAGTGGTTTGTCAATTTTATTAATCTTTTCAAAGATTGATCTTTTGGTTTTTTTTTGGACTCAATTGTATGTTTATTTTCTTTTTCATTAATTTCTTCTCCAATCTTCATTATTTCTTTCCTTCTATTTAGTTTGGGTTTAATTTGTATACATTTTAAATATTTCTTAAGAAAGATGCTCTCTATATAATTCCAGAGCCTCTCTGTTTCTTTGTAGCTTCACTATGTGGGTTCCTCACATGGTCTTTCTGGTAGGAGAAATGAACCTTTTAAATCAAGTCTCAGAACTTAACAAGATGAAAAAGCAGTTTTCAGGCCTCATTAAAACTTGCTCCCAGAACTGGCATAGCAGCACTTCCACTTCATTTTCTTGAATATAGAATCACAGCCGGGTGCAGTGGCTCAAGCCTGTAATCCCAGCACTTTGAGAGGCCGAGGC
>NW_016107389.1:5219593-5236283 GCF_001604975.1 Cebus imitator | reverse complement strand
AAAAAAAAAAAAAAAAAAAAGAATCACAAATCACAAAGACAGGGCAGATGCAAGATGAGGGGAATAGCTCCACCTCTCAATGAAATGAGTGGTAACTCATTTCTGATGATGATTAGTTCATCATATTTCTCATACATGTATTTTGCTGCACATGTGCAGGCTATTTTTTTGTATATATACCCATACTCAATATATCCAGTGATAAGGTATTTATTTCAACTCTATTAAATTAGAGGATTTTCCAAAGTGTTGTATTAATTTACACCATTAAAAGTGTTTCAGAGTTCCTATTAATCAACATCCTCACCAACACTTGATAGAATCAGTCCTTTTCATTTAAGCCATTTGGGTGAAGATGTAATAGTTTGATGGTGGCTTATGTTTACATTTCCCTGATTACTAATGAGGCTGATTCTCTTCCCATATGTTAATTTGCTGTTTGCTTTTCTTTTTTTGTGAATGTCTTTTCAAGTCCATTACTCAATTTTTGTTAGATGGTCTGTCTTTACATTTATTTGTATAAGTTCTTGATATATCTGGATATGAGCTTTTGCCAGTTATGTATGTGTAAATGTCCTCCCTTTATTTTGTGGCTTACAAAGGCATTTTCTTCATTGTGTCTCTCCTGATAAAAAGTTCATGATGCTAGTATATTTCCATTTATTCATCTTTACTTTATAGTTAATGCTTTTTGCCCACATTTAAATAGTCTTTCCCAACAGTAATATCATTAAAATTTGATTTTTTATATTATCTTCTCAAACTTTATTGATTTAATTTACACATTTAAATCTGCAAACCATCTGCAGTTAATTTCGTGTGTAATGTGAGATAGTTTTCATCCCATGTGAGTATCTATTTGACTTAGCACTCTATTGAAAAAAGTGTTGTTTCCCTCATCACTTTGTTATAAATCAAAAATGTCCCTACATGTATTGATCTGTTATGCATAGACCATTCTCTTCCATTGATGTTTTTGCATATCCTTGTATCAAGACCACAATGTCTTCATTCTGTAGTTCTAAATAAGTCTTGATAACTGGTAGAATAAGCATTTATTGTCATAAATTTATTCATAGGTACAGTTTTTAGTTCATCCAAAATTTTTTATAACATGTATTTTCTGGTTATAGGTTAGTTCTATTCGTTTCTATTTTCCATTATGATTTTATTTGATCCATTAGTTGTCTAGAGGGGCATTTTAAATTTTAAAATGTAGGGAATTTTTAAAGTTATTTTTGTGTTAATTACAGAAATTCATTACTCTCTGGTCAAAAAGCATAATCATAATATATCTCATTTAAATTTGTTAAAACATCAATGTGTATTCTCCATATAACCTACTGATTTTTTTTTTCTGGATCTATCAATCTGAGAAATTGAGAGTTGTAAGAGAGTTGTGTCAAAATCTCTCACCATGATAGTGGCTTTATCTGTTTCTCTTCATGGTTTTGTTATGCTTACTGCATATGCATTGAAGCCTTATTTGTACATATAATTTTGGAAATGTTATTTTCCTGATGAAATGAACTGTTTGTTGGTTAAGCTATTCTACTCTGGCATTTTTTTTTTTGGGAAGTCCATTTTGCATGACATTCTTCTCAGGTAAAAACCCAGCTTCCTTTTGATATTTCCCTGACCTTTTTTGACAATTTTAAAAATAATTATTGATTGTCTTTCTACAATTCTTGGAAAATTCTCAGCCATTATCTCTTCAAATATTGTCTCTTCCCAGTTGTCTCTATTATCCTCTTTTGAAATTCCAATTAAACATTTGTTAGTCCTTCACTCTCTAAGCTCCATCTTTTTACCTCTTCCACATACTTCATCTTTTTGACTCTCTAAACTACAGTCAAAACATTTTCTTTGGCTCTATCTTCAAGTTTACTCATTCTCTCTTGATCTATGTCTAATCTATTATTTAAATGTCAAATATTAAATTTTTATTTTCAATTATTATATTTTTCTTTTCTAAAATTTTATTTGATTTTTTCCTTGGTTTTATATATATAATAGTAGTATTTTTAATAGGTAGTATGTTTTAATTAGTATTTTATATATATATATATATAAAACATACTAAATATATAAATAAAACCAAGGCATGTGTGTGTGTCTGTGTGTGTGTGTGTGTGTGTGTGTATACATACCTGTGTATACACACACACACACACACACACCCCTACTCCCCTATTTCATGCAACTGGAATGTGTGTACATATATATATATATATATATATATGCACACACACTAAATATCATAGATACAATATTATATATATGTCATTCACTACATAGCAATGTTTTTGTCAACAATGAACCACCTATACAATGATAATCCCTTAAATTTTGTTATGTTTCCTTTCCATTTTCATTTGTTTAATTTCCATGTGTTTGTGTATTTTTTGAGGTTCCTCTTGTTATTGATTCTAGTTTTATTGCAATGTGGTAAGAAAAGATACTTGATATAATTTGTACTGTTATGGTAATTTGTTGATCTTGTCTTGTGGCCTAAGATATGGTCTATTCTGGAGAACGTTCCATGTGCTGATGAGAAGAATACATATTCTGCAGCAGTTGAGTGAAATGTTCTGTAAACATTTGTTAGAACAATTAGGTCTAGTGTGTAGTTTATCTCCAATATTCCTTTGTTGATTTTCTGTCTGAATGCTCTGTCCATTACTAAGAGTGGAGTGTTAAAGTCACCAGTTACTACTGTATCATAGTCTATCTCTCTTTCTAGATTTATTAGCATTTGCTTTACACATTTGGGGCCTCCTGTGTTGAGGGTATATGCATTTATACTTACTATATTCTTTTGCTGAATTGATACTTTATCATTATGCATTGATCTTCCTTTGTTTCTTTTTGTAGCCTTTGATTTGTAGCCCATTTGAACTGATATAAGTACAGCTACTTCTGCTCATTTTTTGATTTCCAGTTGCATGGAATATCTTTTTCTGCCCTGTCACTTTCAGTCTATGACTACCTTTCTAGATGAAGTGAGTTTCCTGTGGACAGCATATAGTTGGGTTTCGTTTCCACATTCACTCTGTGCCTTTTAATTGGAAATTGATAAGAAAAGACTCACTATTGCCATTTTGTTGCTTGTTTTCTGGTGGTTTTGCAGCTCCTCTCTTTCTTCCCTTCTTACTGTCTTCCTCTGTGGTTAAGCAATTTTCTCTGGTAGTATGTTTTAATTTGTTCCTTTAATATTTTCACTGAATCTATTATAAGTTTTTGCATTGTGGTTACCATGATGGTTACAAACCCATTTACTTTACTATTGCCTACACACAAGGACATCCTCCCACATGTACACATTATAACCATCAAAATTGGGACATTAACACCAATATATTACTACTATCTCATCCTCAGACCCCTTTAAAATTTCACCAATTGTCTCAATAATGTCATTTTTTTTTTTTTAAACTGTCTCACTCTGTCGCCCAGGCTGGAATGTGCAGTGGTGTGATCGTGGCCCATTGCAACCTCTGCCTCCCAGGTTCAAGGGATTCTCCTGCCTCAGCCCTCGTAGTAGCTGGGATTACAGGCATGCAGCACCATGCCCAGCTAATTTTGTGTATTTAGTAGAGACAGGATTTCACCATGTTAGCCAGGCTGATCTCAAACTCCCGACCTCTGGTGATCCACCTGCATCAGCCTCCCAAAGTGCTGTGAATGACAAGCATGAGCCATTGCGCCCGGCCAATAATGTCTTTTATAACGAAAGAAGCCGTTCTAGAATCACATGATACATCTAATTGTCACGCTTTCTTAGTCTTCAAATGGGAATGGTTTCTTGGTCCTTTCTGGCATTTCTTGATCTTGACACTTACAAACATTACAAGTCAATTATTTTCTAGAATGTGTCTCAATTTGTGTTTGTCTGATGTCTTTTCATGGTTCAGTTCAGTAAGGACACAATAACTGAGGCAAGATTCTGAGGCTAAGGGTGGAAAGTGAGCCAAAAATTTAGGTGGAAAGGCAAACCCCAGTCCCAAAGGATGGTTTTCTTAGGAAATGAAAGCTATAAATAAAATTTTAAAAATAAATGTTGAGACTGATTACAGGGAAGTTAAAGGAGCTTGTGTCCTATGGCCTCATCCTACATGACCAAACTTCTTGAAAGAACTCTGCCTCCACTTCCTCTTCACCCTTGCACTTCTGTCCCCACCAATTTAGAGAAGCAATTCCCTCTTTAAAGGTCACCAAGGAATTTATAAGTGTAAAATTCTATAGCCTTTTCTCAGTATTCATCCTTCTTGACCTTCCTGCAATAACCACGTTATTTTTTTTCTTTAAACAGCTACAATGAGATAAGATTCACATATCATACAATTTATCAAGAAAAGTATACAATTTAATACCTTTTAGTATACCTATAGAATTGTGCATTCATCACTACAATCAATTTTAAAACACTGCTCTCTTTAGCTTCCAATCCCCATTTCCTCCACCTTCTCCTCAGCCCTAGCCAACCACTAATCTACTTTCTGTTTTTGTGGATTTGTCTACTTGGAACATTTCATATAAAGGAATTATATAATATGTGGTCTTGAAACATAGAATATGTTTCGAAAGAATATCTAGATAATTGGGGGAAAGCCATTTGGGATTCTGACTTATCCAGAATCTAAAACTTCAGTCACCTTAAGTTAAGGCATGACCACAGAAAAGATGATTATTGTCTTCTGAATAATTCCTGTTATATCCATTTGAGGTAATGACTCATTGTTTTAAATGTACTGTGACTCAACACTAATTCTAAGTTAGTATCTACATATATGAAGAAAATGGTGAGTGAATTAAAAAATAACTGATTCACTACCCTTAGGGGCACATAATTTCCAAAACAGTACCTTTTTTGAAAATAAACAAACAAGAGCAACAACAAACCAATACAGCTACATACAGTAGGCAATATAAAGTAAAAAAGTTCTATAGTCAACTGAATGGAACTGCCACCAAGGTCATGATATGCCTGGGTTTGTGGCACAGAAAGATTTCTAACACTGATTTAAAAATAGTTAAAAATACATCATTATTCATCCTCAGAAGATTGCCAACTATAACACCACTTATGAGATATTCTTGCCTATAAAATTTGAACATAAATCTAATCAAGACTCTATATCAAAGCCCCAGTTTACATGAAATACAGAAGATAGAGGAATAATTGAAACAAAACTGTGAGTAAGTAATCAGCTAAATCCATAATGTAAACATCCCATAACACAAATAACATTTTTGGTTTTGAACAAATCAGTGTCATAAAGAAAATAACAAGAGATTGAGGACTATTTCAAAACAAAGAAACTTAAGAGATATAACAATAAAAGCAATATGTGAACCTTGTTTGTATTCTAATTCCAAAAAATTGACTAGAGAAACACACCTTTAAGATGGCAAAGAATATTTGCATATGGACTGGGTGATAGAGTGTATTAAGGAATTCCTCTTAATTATATTAGATAAAGTAATGTTATAGTGGTAAGTTAGAGATCCATACTAAAGTTTTAACATGTGACATAGCTTAATTTTTAGGATTTGCTTTAAAATACTGCAGGAAAAAGTGAAGAGAGGTAAAGTGCATTTGGTAAATTGTTGACAAGTGTTAAAGATGGGTAATGGGTACACTGGGGCTTATTATAATTTCAGTCTACTTTTGGGTATGTTTGAAATTTCTCATAAGAGAAAGTTTTCTTTAGAAAATGTTAGTAATATGAAAGCTTTGGGTTTAAGTGAAATATGCCAAGTACTTACTATGGGTGAGATCCCGTGCTAGGTATAACTTTTTTTTTTTTTTTTTTTGAGATGGAGTTTCGCTCTTGTTACCCAGGCTGGAGTGCAATGGCACGATCTCGGCTCACTGCAACCTCCGCCTCCTGGGTTCAGGCAATTCTCCTGCCTCAGCCTCCTGGGTATAACATTTTTATACACGATACTTTACATAATTCTCAGGATAATCCTGGGATATTCCTCTCCCCATTTTGTATATGAGGAGCCAAAACTCAGAGATACTATAAAATTTATGTGGGCTCACAGAGTTGGTCAACAGTGGAATTAGAATGCAGTCAGCCCCAGTGACTCTAAATTCAAAACTCACAGCTACATCACAGCTATTTCATAATCTCATCAATAATTTGAACACGATTTTAGCCAGATAAATTAAATTCATTATTCTCTTATGTTATTACAGGGAGACAGATCAGAAAAGAGGAAATGAAAAAATTGAGGGATTCACTTCTTTATTTAAGTGGATAAAAATCTTACAAAGAATAAAAAAGTGAAGAAGCAGCAAGTATTATTGATCAAAAAGGACATTGACTTTAGAAAAGAAAATGTTTAAGTTAAATAATAGGACAAGAATGTATGAAGTCGGTGAATTCTGGAAAAACAGAGAAAGTCAGGCAAGATCATTGTGAAGCTTGCTGATCCTGAACTGCACCGCCCCATTGCCCTAGTTACACAGCCTCTCCTTACATTAATAATATGTTAGAGTAAAGCCTCTTTTAAATTAGGTAAAACTTTACTAGAGACCAACCAACATGTTATCTGGCTACCTCTACCTTGGAGAAAGTCTAGGTAGGAGTTTTGGAAGATTTATGCAGTAGACAAAAGATGAGGTCAAAGGAAGATGCACTTGGTTTGTAAATAAAACTAACAATACCATACCAACAAGTTTGAGAATGACTTGGTTGCACAGTTCTGCCAGACTTTCCACTAATGCAGTCATAATCACTTTAAATAAACTTAGTGTTTGTGAATCCTCCTTATCCCATAGGCTAAAAATAGATCACTGCTGCATGGGAAGCAGTTCCAGCACTGGAACACTTCCTCCTGATACGGCACCCTTTGAATTAATTCAGGTTATCAGTAACTGATAAACTTCCTTTGTGTAACCTTAGGCTATTAATAACTAATAACCAGTGGCAGTCTCCTGCCTCAATTGCTAACCTGCTCATAGCTGCCACCAAGGAGAGTCAGGCCCCCTCAAAGATGTTACGACAGGCAGAAGACTGAGTAATAGAATGATTAGAGTCAGTTGATTAAGTCCAGTGCAGGAGCTTGTACCATTATAGAAACGTTCTTGCACGTCAGAGTTGAAAGGTAGAAGACATGAATCAGAGCTTTCCTTGCTCTGCCATCCCATTCTTAGCCACTCCTTTCAATCTTCTTCCTTTTCTTTCTGTTTAGGTACTCTAATGAATTCCTTAAAAGAGTCAACTTAGAGGAATTTTCAAGTTAAATGATCAGAACACTTTGAAGTAAAACTATAGGCTGGGTGTGGTGGCTCGTGCCTGTAATCCCAACACTTTAGGAATCTGAGATGAGAGGATCGCTTGAGGCCAGGAGTTTGAGACTAGCTTGGAAACATAGCAATATCCTGTCTCTACAAAGTTTTTTCTTAAATTAGTGGGGCACGGTGGTGCATTCCTGTAGTGCCAGTCACTCAGGAGGCTGAGATGGGAGGATCACTTGAGCCCAGGAGTTCAAGGTTACCAGGAGCTCTGATTGCACCACTATACTCCAGCCTGAGCAACAGAGCAAGACCCTAAAAACAAAATAAATCCACAGAAAACATACCGATTACCCTTGGTATTTTCCAGCAGATCCACTTTCTGAGTACCATCTGGTTATATGTTGCATATATGCAGATAGGACAATGACAAGTCACACAGGTGTCCCTGAGGGCTGGCTCCACTTCTCTCTTACTTTCCCCTAGAAGAACTCAGCAATCTAGCCAGAAGGCCATGAGGATTTTACAAACCACCATATTTCAACCAGGTGTCTATGCAAGTCTTCTCCTGCCATGGACAATATCCCTGGGTGATCCTAGGAAATTATATAACACTAGTGAAAGATCACAGCTTCCACCCAGTAGATACATCAAGATAAAATAGGCTAAATAGACATGTATGGACTGAATCATGCCCTTCCCTTCACCTTAGTTCATATGTTGAAATCCTAACCCCTCTATCTCAGAATGTAACTATGTTTGGAGACAAGACTTTTAAAGAGTGATTGAGTTAAAACGAGGTCCTTAGGGTTGCCTTAATCCAATCTGACTGGTCTCCTTAGAAGAAGAAGAAATCTGGGCTGGGCGAGGTGGCTCACGCCTATAATCCCAGGACTTTGGGAGGCTGAGGCGGATGGTTCACGAGGTCAAGAGATCGAGACCATACTGGTCAACATGGTGAAACCCCGTTTCTACTAAAAAAAATACAAAAATTAGCTGGGCATGGTATTGCATGCCTGTAGTCCCAGCTACTCGGGAGGCTGCAGCAGGAGAATTGCTTGAACCCAGGAGGCGGAGGTTGCAGTGAGCCGAGATCACACCATTGCACTCCAGCCTGGGTAACAAAAGTGAAACTCCATCTCAAAAAAAAAATACCAGGTAGGTACATGCCCAGAGCAAAGACCACATGAAGAGGCACAAGATGGCAGCCCAATCATCTGCAAGCCAATGGCATAAGCCTCAAAAGAAGCCAACCTTGCCAACACCTTGATCCTGGACTTTCAGTATGCAGAATTATGAGAAAATAAATTTCTGTTTTTTAAGCTGTCCCAACTATGGTATTTTGTTATGGAAACCCTAGTAAATTAGTACAAGTCATCACTTATTTTGTGTAGTGACCATGATGATCAAAGAGAGAAAGAGATTCTTCAAGTATTAAAGTATCAGACAATGGAAACCCTTAAATCTTGATTGGAAAATTTGGCCATAAAAATGTTATATATACATATATCCACACATACATATAAATGTGTGGTATTAAATTGCCATACTGATTCCATAATTATTTATTTTATTTATTATTTTTTTTTTGAGACAGAGTCTTGCTCTGTTGCCCAGGTTAGAGTGCAGTGGCACAATCTCATGACAGTGAACTCATTGCAACCTCCACCTCCTGGATTCAAGTGATTCTCATGTCTCAGCCTCCTGAGTAGCTGAGATTATAGGCATGCATCACCATGCCCAGCTAATTTTTGTATTTTTAGTAGAGATGGGGTTTCACCATGTTGGCAGAGGGTGGTCTCGAACTCCTGACCACAGGTGATCTGCCTGCTTCGGCCTCCCAAAGTGCTGGGATTACAGGTGTGAGCCACTGCGCCCAGTCCATAATTATCTATTCATTGCTGTTAGCTTCTTGGAATTGTGGTAATGACAACAACAATAATCATAATGTCTAATGCTTAACTAGCATTTACTGTGTTCCAGGCAATGTTCCAAGTACTATATCCATATTAACTCATTTAACCAAAAAAGGAAGAGAGAGAGAGAGGCACTATTGTTATCCACATTTTAAAAGCAAAAGAACTAAAGCATAGGGAGGTTAAATAATTGCTCCAGGTCACAGAAATAACAAGTGGCAGAGTTAGGATCTGAGCCCAGATAATTGGTTCCAGAATCTGGGTTGTTAAGCATCTTGACACCCTGCCAAGTTTTCATGACCTAATAGAGAATGATTGAGATCTGGGGTAGATCCTTGCACAGGACTAGCGAAAGGCCGCCCATATTAAAAGACTTAGCAGTGAAGATCCGAACGGTCATCCAACCGTTTGAATATGATCGGTCAGTGTGTCACTTTGTGGATAAAAACAAATTAAATGATTATAACTGTGCAGTTTGCCTTCAATTACTGTCATTGTAAAGCTATGGCCTAAATCCACCACATTTTCTGGCATGTAGCGAAAAGCATTCTGAATTGGAAAGTCAAAATATCTAGCCTCAAGGCTCTGCTTTATCATTATGAGCTACTTAACCTTGAGCATGTCACTTAGCTTGGGAAAGGTTGTCTTAACTGTAAAATGAAAATTAAAAATAAGACTGTGGACTTGATATGAGGATTGAGTAAGATAATGAGTAAGATTCTGGTAGAAAGAAATTGCTCAATAAATTCTAGAAAAGTGGAATAAAATATCCTAGTAAGATGAAAGAGAATGCATGACAATGAATGTACGATTTTATTGCCAATGATTCTTAAATTTAGAGATGAGTCTATTATTTAGGAGGGAGAATAAAGCATAAATGAAGTAGAGAAAAAATTTTAATTCATTTTCTTTTTGGCCTGCTTCGCTTTCCTAAATATCCCTTAGACGTTTGCACTCTACGATGTATACTAGACAGTGTTAGCAATTAAACAGTCCTGCTCTAGGTGGTGAAGGCTATCATACAATTAACACTACTTTATGCAACTAAATCACTGTATTAATAAATACATGATTGTTCCTTCAGTATTTACAATCATCTTTGGTGTCAAATAGCATGCAGTAATGTGAAAGGCATGTGAACCAAAACTACTCCATCTTGAATAGGAGCTGGGTAAAATAAGGCTGAAACCTACTGGGCTGCATTCCCAGACGCTTAAGGCATTCTAAGTCACAGGATAAGATAGGAGGTTACTGCAAAACACAGGTCATAAAGACCTTGCTGATTAAACAGTTTGCAGTAAAGGAGCCGGCCAAAACCCACCAAAACCAAGATGGCCAAAAGAGTGACCTCCGGTCATCCTCACTACTGCACTCCCACCAGCGCCATGAGTTTACAAATGCCATCATGTATATGGTCTAAAAGGGGAGGCATAAATAATCCACCCCTTGTTTAGCATATCAACAAAAAATAACCATTAAAATGGGAAACCAGCAGCCCTCAGAGATGCTCTGTCTATAGGGTAGCAAGTCTTTTATTCCTTTACTTTCTTAATAAACTGCTTCCACTTTGCACAGCAGACGCACCCTCAATTCTTTCTTGCGTGAGATTTAAGAACCTTCTCTTGGGGTCTGAATCGGGACTCCTGTCCTGTAACAGTATTAATCATGTAAGTCTCATAAATTTCGTTGTTCCACTCTTATATGTTAAAAAGGCAGGATCTACTTCCCCAACACTTGAGATTCTCTTTCACTCAAATGTGTCCTGCCATACCCCCTGTAGAACTGAGGAACTAATGTTCCTTCTGAACCTGGATGACCTAGGGGCAGCAGAAAGTCTAGGTGATGAGACTGACATCATGATCTTCAAATGTGGAGAGAAGAAAAGGAGAAAGAAAACAATTCAGAGGAGCAAGTTTTTGTTTTTGTTTTTTGCCACTAGACAGCATTAGGGAGGAATGAGGGCATCGTGACAATAGACTCTAAAAGTCTAGAATCTGATCTAAGGGAGCAGAGGAAAAAGATGATTCTTCATAGTGGGAAGCGGTAGAGAATCAGCCCAAGCATTTTGCTTCTCACTTTTTGGTTACATGAAAGTAAAAGAGTTAAAAACAAAACTAAAATTAAGAAAGTATTTCTTAAAAATGGAAGTTGCTTTCCGGCCCTGCCATCCCTTCTGTCTGGCCTGGATAACTCTGACAGCCTCCTCACATTATTCCAGCCTCTAAGCAGCCCTTCCCCCACCACCTATTTCCATATTGGCAGCAGGCCTGTCTTTCTCATTTGTAATTCTTAGGCCATTCCCTGATGAAAACACCTTCACTATTTCCCCAGTATTTGTTTGTTTTAATTTATAAAGAAAAAAAAGTTATTTCTTCCAACAATCAAATCCTTGACATGACTTGTATCTGTTATTTTATTGCTGTATAAAAACTTACTTAGTGGCTTCAAACAATAGTGATTTCTTATCTCTCATGGTTGCCGTGGGTAGACATTTGGGCAGAATACAGCAGGGATGACTTGCTACTGCTCTGTGATGTCTGAAGCCCTTCAAGGAGACCTCAACTCTAGATGAAGGAATGCAAGCTCCATACTGTGGGATGGAAAATATATTGATGAGGCCATCTTTGGAAGAAAAAGTCTGTTACATTATTTACTTACCAACCTACTTTATCAGCATCATTTCCATCTATTCCTTACCATTCATTCTTCTCTCTTTCCATACCTATCTTCTGTTTTGTTTTTTTTCTTTGAACATGACAAACTTTTCCAAGTATCTGTTACCTTGTATATGCAGCCACCTTCATCCTATTAACACCCAAGTGAAAACCATCTTATGCTTCAAGTTCAAATTCAATTGTAGCCTCTCTGTAAAGCCATGTCCTGAAGCAGAGGTTAACTAAACCCTCCCCTACTCTCCTATCTATGTTATGGATGTCTCCATCATACCATGTTATCTCTTGGAATTTTTATCCTCACCAGACTGTGGGCCACTCAAAGGGAAGGACCAAGGCTGGTTCATTTTTCTACGAATTCCCCTTACTCTCTCCTGAATGCCAAATATTTAACACAGTGCTTTATACAGGTAATGCTCGGTAAATGTGTGTTGAATGGCTGAACAACATTTTAAGGCAATCTTAAAATTATAATTTCAAGGGCAAGTTGGGATTCTTGGTCTCCTATTACAAATATTTTTTCACTGCTACTGTTATCCGAAATACTTTATTCTTTTAGGCCTTATATTGATACTTAAGACAGAGCAGGTGGAAAGGCTGGAGAGAACAAATACCAAGCCAAGCAAAACAGCTTTCAAAGTATGGATGAACGACCACAAGATGTTTCTATGGGTGTATGGAGGAAAGGGCTGAGCAAAGGAGATGCTAGGGAAAGAAGAGGCAAGGGCACTATGAGGGGAGATAGGAAGCAAAAAAGGAAGCCTGGAAGCTCCAGCGATAAACACTGCTGGGTTCACAGTTTTGCCCTTAGGCAGATCTTGCTCATCTTCAGTTGTCTCTGGACAAATAGAAGCTGGATGCAAAAGTACCCCATGCTCTGCCTGATCCTGGTTCCTCAGTAGCAACACAGTCCAGGATTTTCCTCTCCTTCCTTTCCACTGCTCAAGAGTCACAGCTGTTGTGGCCCCATAGGGCTGAAGGAGTGAGAGGGAGGCTGCCCACTGCCAGGATCCCACACTCCAAGGAGCCCAAGGTGAATCTCAGATGGGGCTCTGGCACAGACTCTAGTGAGATGATGATGAGGTCTATAGTTTTATCCACAGCTATTCTGCCTTCCATTCTCTCCATTCTGCTCCTGGCCCTCGTTTTCTGGACTTCTGCAACTGATATGTCTCCCAGGATCTGAGTTTCTTCATCTGTGGTAATGGTGGTGGGAACTATCAGTGCTTCCCCAAATTACCTGAGCATAGGGATCTTCTGGGGGATTTCGGGTCATTAAATACATGGAATCCTCGGCCCTTTCTTGGAGACTGATCCAGCGGGCCCAGGAGGGACCTGGGGGTCTGTTTTATTTGCAAGTGATGATGTAAGTTTGGGAAAGCCAGGAAAAGAAGACCTCTAAGTGTCTGGTTGGACTTGATTGAATCACCTGCTTCCAATTTTTCTCTTTTGGCAGCATAAAGGGTGGACTGAGTCGGTCAAGTCCAGAAGTAGTAAGAACAAATTATTCCAATAGTCCAGACATCCTCTTCTTCCATCAGTGGCTCAGAGCATTCTTGTTTCTCATATCCCACAGGAACTGATCTGGCACCATTTAACTTTAACTGAAATTCATTCTCATCAGTGCAAAACTTTGCAGAGCTGCGTATGCTATTCAAGAGATCCAGAGGACCACAACCAAGGCAGTAGCATTAGATGTGAGAGAAGGGACTCCATAGGGGAAAGAATAGTGAAATAGAAGATGCAGGACTTGATAAGGAAAGGGATAACAGAGACCACTTTGTATCTTGCAGGGTGTTGTGGCCACTGCAGTGTGAGTGTGCACCTTCGGGCATCTCACAACTCTTTGGTTTTCATCAACTTCTAACTCTTCCTATAGTTCTAGGAATTTCTCCCATGCCTAAGAATCCTTTGATTCCATGCACAGATCTTTGGGACCTTTTTCTGCTTTTGCCTAGCTGTTTACAATGTTGAATGACAGTGACTTACACATCACACTTCTCTAGGACTTGCTACCTTCTAACCCCTGTAATACTACAGTGTAAATGGAAGACCCAGAGAGCATGTGAGCTGATTTGCTCTAGCTCCCACTTCTGCCTAAACCAATTTCTTAGCTTGTCATCTAGGCTGGTTTATATCCTAGGTTTTCCTCCACAGGTGTGCTACGCTGTACTCAAACTTTTGTTTTCCAAAATTTGCCCCAGTCTTTTGCCATAGGCAATAGTCTTACCTATGTTCCTTCCTCTCTATCATGCAGGTCCAGGTAAATTTCATCCTTCTGATCCCCATGTGGACATACCACTTTCTCTTTTGACTCTCCACAGCACTGTACACCTATTCAGGAACAAGACCATCAATCCATATGCACAGAAACCTCCTTGATGTGAAACAATGATTTGTGCATCTTTATGCTTTGTAGTCCCTAATGGTGCTGTGGGTTGTTTTTGTTGGATTATGAAGCTGTAATAATCATTTCTCACTTATACTACAACTTGTTTAGCTCAACTGTGCCCTAATTCTTTATTCCACAGTTCTGTGAATAGCTTTGCAACATAGTTATTTTCCTTTTGCAGTTTAAAAAAAAAGCAGATTCTCTAAGCTTTTGCATGTTCTTACGGAAATATGCTGACATTACCATTGACATTTTCTTTTTTTTTTTGAAACGGAGTTTCACTCATGTTACCCAGGCTGGAGTGCAATGGCGCGATCTCGGCTCACCGCAACCTCCGCCTCCTGGGTTCAGGCAATTCTCCTGCCTCAGCCTCCTGAGTAGCTGGGATTACAGGCACGCACCACCATGCCCAGCTAATTTTTTGTATTTTTAGTAGAGACGGGGTTTCACCATGTTGACCAGGATGGTCTCGATCTCTTGACCTCGTGATCCACCCGCCTCGGCCTCCCAAAGTGCTGGGATTACAGGCTTGAGCCACCGCGCCCGGCCCACCACTGACATTTTCTATTGGGAAATACAATTTCTATTGGGAAGTTGGGAACATTTACAGTGGTTCAACATACTGAGTAAGAATAATCAGGAATCAAGTTTGGGTTTCCTGGGTCCTGGTCCACTGTCCTTTCAATTATTTAACAAGGCAAACAAACACAAAATTATTGAGATATAGAAAACATCAACAATGTTGACACAGCCTGTTAACAATACATAAAAACCACTTAAAAACAAAGAGTCAATTAATGTACTGAGTTCAAATTCAAACAAGGTTCTGGAACTACTTTGCATATCTTTTCTGAGAGAGCTTAAAAAATATTGTTGGCCCTCCCTATATGGATTCTGCATCCATGGAATCAACCAACCTTGAATGGAAAATACTCTGTAAAACAAAAATGATGGTTGCTTCTGTCCCCTCCCCTGTCCTCCCCTCCTCTCCCCTCCCCTCCTCTCCCCTCCCCTCCCTTCCCCTCCCCTTTTCCCCTTTCCCTTTCCCTTTCCCTTTTCTTTCCCTTTCTTTTCTGACAGTGTCTCACTTGGTTGCCCAGGCTGGAGTGCAGTGGCACACTCACAGCTCATTGCAGCCTCAACCTCCTGGACTCAAGCAATCCTCCCACCTCAGCCTCCCAGGTAGCTAGGCTACAGGCATATACCACTATACCTGGCTAATTTGTGTATTTTTGGTAGAGACGGGGTTTTGCCATGTTCCCCAGGCTGGTGTCTATTTTTTCTTGTCATTATTCCCTAAACAATATAGTAAAACAACTCTTTACATAACAGCTACATTGTGTTAGATATTATAAGGAATCTAAAGATGATTTCAAGTATATAGGAGGATGTGCATATTTTTATGCAAATACTATGCCAATTTCTATCAAGGACTTGAGCATTCATGAATTTTGGTATCACTGGTCCTGGAACCAATCCCCTATGGATACCTGGGACAACTGTATGCAGAATGGTTATTATAGGACAGTCAACAAAGAAAACAGGGCAAACTGATTATCTCTGAAAAGGTACATGGAACCAGGATACAGAGAAACATCAATCTCTTGAGCCTACAGAGAAAAGCAGCTCCTTGTATCTGGGCCAACTCCTAATGTTTGAGGGAGAAAAAAACCAGACAGAGACCCAGACACCAACATTAAAGTATTTTACAATCTTAAACTAACAAACTGTTAAATATAATGTCCTCTTCTGCTTTGACAGATAGACCTTTATGATGGCAAAATGTTTAAATATGTAAAGCTATACTTTTTACTTGACTAAAAACAAACTATCAAGACTGCTTAATTTAATTATGACGGTGTATGTCCTATTGTTCTGCTGGTGTGCCAGCAATGTTTGGGTAAGTAATAAAATAAAGATATACATAACTCATAAGTTACATACTTATTCGATAAAATACAATTGTTGCATTTATTTCATCAAATCACTATATTGTTATAGTCAAGCTTTTTACATAATTTGGTAATACTGACAGTAATAATTTAAAGGAAAAATGAATTATATTTGAAATATACAAATATGAAAATATTTTCATCAGTGATGTGGATTAATTAAAAATAGAATCAGTATATTATTTCTCTCAGTTTTAAAAGCTTTTTCTAAAATATTTTAATTTTTTTATCAAAATTAAGAGGCAAAATAGAAATTAAAATTCATGAGTGCCAAACTTAAATACCATTACTGAAATATGTTATTCAGTTTTTCTTTAATGTAAGTACTTCTTCTAAAACATTTTTTTAAGAATAATACTATTAGCAATTCTAGAGTTTAATGTGTGCCTAGTTGCCAATGTAAAAGGTCAAATTCGGCCGGGCGCGGTGGCTCAAGCCTGTAATCCCAGCACTTTGGGAGGCCGAGGCGGGTGGATCACGAGGTCAAGAGATCGAGACCATCCTGGTCAACA
>NW_016107389.1:5159727-5219491 GCF_001604975.1 Cebus imitator | reverse complement strand
AAAAAAAAAAAAAAAAAAAAAAAAGGTCAAATTCACACCTACATATATACAAATCTAAGGATATTTATTTGTTTAATATTGCAAAACATTCCTCAGTCACTACACAGAACTACTGAGACCATGTTAATTTGCGACTACCCCAGAAACCATCAACTAGAACACAAAGAGTAGCAAGGAAATCTAGACACTCAGCATGGCACCTCTGGGAAATAATTCACACTTTGGAAGAATCGGGTGCATTCAGGCTATCTGAGAGGAAGGATGTGATAAGTTCATTAACATGTTTTTCTCTCACCTCCGTACTCACACTGCTTACATGGTGATGCCCCACACTCTAATGATGACAGCTGCTCAACACACTGATCTTCCCAGTATTCCCTGTGAAGGATGCTGTCTTTCTTTTTCTGAACACAAGGCCAGAGATGAGGAAAAGCACTTCTTTGGGGCCTGAACAGTGTTAGTTCTGACAGTGATTGTTTAGGGTTAGAGATGATGCACACGTCTGAACAGCCTGTATCAGATCACAAGTGACAGAGGGTGCCATGTATTCCTTATTAAATTTGCTTTTTGTGTATTTATAACTGCAGAGCCCTCTCTAGCATGAGTATTAGGGCGGACACACTTCCTACTAAGGTACTACTTATACCTTCCCAGTCCAGTCCCATGAGCACACAAGGTGCCATGTTTTTTTGTTTTTGTTTTGATTTCCTGTTCTCTTTACTTCTAGTGAGAGCAGCATGGGGCAGATTTACTCACCTGTGTACTGTTGTTCGATGATATCACATGCTTTGAAAATGATTTCTGATTATTTTTCCCATAGTCTTGCCATGTTTAAAATTAATTTTTCAAGTGAATTCTAGCTCTCACCCACCTTTCCCTAAAAATGACTATTTCTTTATAATCGGATAAATAAGCCAGAATTTTAATAACTGATTATATTACATAAATTCATTTTAGATCTCTGAGTTATCTAGATTCCAAATATCATTGACCATAGAATATTAAATTATTGAAATTATGTCTGGAAATATCTTGAAATCTATGAAATCATGTGAGTTTTAGAGTGATCCTAAAGTATACTAAATTAAATATTTTGTTTAATTTGTGATAATTTTCTCATGAGTTTATTTTCTTAAGCGTTTGTTTAAGAAACACAAGTTAGAAAACCTCCATAATCTGGCATGACCATCTAGATTTGTACATTTTTATATTGAAAAATTCTTCAGATGTGTATTTTTTTTTTTTTTAATTTTGGATTTCAGATTCCTCTAAGGGCATGTTTCTCTGGACAACAAATTGTCTTTCCTATGTTGGCAGGTCCATAAACGTCCTTAAGAACAGTATAGTACTTAGAAATGTTAAAATGGAAAAATCAAGCTATTTAAGTTATAGAACAGATTCTCACCTTTCTTCAGAGCAGAGAAGTTTCAGTCATTTCAGCCGGCAGGCAGATGTTGCCCTAGTGCTGCCTCCATATTCATTAGCCCATAATGAATCTATTAACTGAATATGTAAGTTTGACTAATTAGATGTAAGACATTACTTCAGATTTAAAGGGTAATAATAAAAAATTTAAACTGCAACACCAGATCAAGCATTTAAGAGCTGATAAATGTGAACTGGAAAGTGCACAATTCCAATATAAATTAGCTAATTGCCTCTGTTAATTTAGGTGAAATACATTAGCAGAAAGGTCAATCCATTTGAGGCTGGATGTGTTTTTCAAATACTAAATTAAAAATAGCAAATCAAAGAGCACTACAGAGTGGGAAGGCACTGAATCCATTTGCCCAATCCAGAGCTTTAGAGTGGATTCAAGTAACCCCACATGGTTAACCTTCCGGGGTTTAAACAGTGGTTCTCAAATCAAGCTGTGCCTTAATAGATACCAGAAAGTTTTGTTTAAAATATCAATGCCTCGGGCCCCATCTTAAACTAATGGAAGTCTCTGGAGGTAGGAACAGTCAACCATATTTTGTAAAGCTCCGTAAATTACAATTGGAACCTGGTTTGAAAACCACTGTCTATTCCATGAATGTCAGACCCCCTGGCTAAACAGGAGTAGGTGGCAACATCTCTCTACAGTAGGTGTGTATGCACCAGAAACATGACAGAGTGTCATATGTAATGCTCTTTTTGTTTAAGTGGAAGAAATCAGCTGCCCTTGTTTTCACCTCTATTATCTCTTCAGGCCTAGCCAGAAGAAAAAAAAAAAAAAACTGTTCAGAACTAGCTCTTCTGGCTAGGTCCATACCAAAGGGTATTATACTTGAGATCATATAACTTGAATTTGGGAAGTGGGAGGTAATCTCAACTCCAAGTATTTGCTTTTGGAAATTCCAATTTTACAAATTACTAGTTTGCTAGATAACATCAGTTACCTTTACACTAAAAAACATCAAAGTTCTTTGTTGGGCTATGCTCTGGAAAATGTTTTATCTTTTGTGTCATGTGTTTCCCGTAGCACCTAGAAGATTATAAATGCCCATGCCAGGCCCCTCCAAAAATATTTGTGCGTGGGTTGTGTGTGGGTTGTGAATGAGCTGTCCCCACTTAGACATCCTCTTTCACTCTCATTTTGCACTGGATACTCTGACTTCTTTCCTGTCTCATATGACCCATGAATATTTTCACAGGTTTGGTTTCTGTCATTCCAGCCTCACTGTGAATTTGAGGGTAGGGATGTGCCACACATTTCCTTTGTGTTTTTCATAGACTCTTTGTCAATGCTTGGCACATAGTATATGCTCAATGAATATTTGTTCAATTGAACTTAGTTGATTGATAGAGGAAGCAAAAAAATCCAAGTTTAGGAACTGCAGTCTGAAAGACATAGATGCTCTGAAAGGGGGATTATACATGCCTGAAGCAAGACGTCTCCTTGCCTTTGGGTGCTAGATGTTCAAGTTGGTTACCTGCCCCAGCCCTAAATCCCTCCCAGTTTTGCCCTTTGCTTTTCGCACAGCAAACTGTTTGTTGGAGACAAAAGAGGCTGGCACACCTCCTCTGTTGTCAGAACATCTAAAGTGTTCCTCATTATCTTTTCAGCGGCCCATTTCAGCATGTAAAAAGAGAGGGACAGTTCACTTGGACTTATTTTCTAGTGAATATCAACACAGATCCCTGCCCTGAATAGTGCCAAAGTTCATGTGAGAATTCCTTATGCCCAAAGACCCTGTGAGTTGAGTGTCTGTAAAAGCGCAGATGGACTTGGGGAGGAAGCTTAGGAATGGGAGGGTCCAGTGATAAGTATTAGGTTGGTGCAAAAGTCATTGTGGCTTTTGCCATTACTTTTAAATGGCAAAAACCGCAATGACTTTTGCATCAACCTAATAGTAACAGGAGTTGTTTGTAGAAGAGAGGGATTTTAGAAGGAAAAAGGAAAAGGAAAGCTAAGAAATGTGAAAGAAAGAAAAAAAGCAAAGAACTTACTTGCTTGCCAAGTACTTATCTGGGCAAGAAGAGAAATTCTGGAATCTGCCTATTAATAATTCTTCCTCACCCACATGATAAAAACAGTAGCTTCCAATCTGAGACACACTAATGTGACTTCCTCGGTGATACAGTGCTTGGAACACGATGTGAGTGGGACCACAGTGTTCTCAGTATTGCACTTTCTATGGTAAATTTGGCTAAGAAACACTTTTGTTCTTTTCCTGTAAGTCAAAAGAAAGTCCTTTTCCTAAAAGAACTAAAATCTAAAATTTGTCTGACTCTAGGAGATTTTTTTAATCCTGACACATTAAAATTCAAATGACAACCTCTCTTAAAGATTTCTCGCCAATATCAGATAAAAACACATTGAATCCAAGCTATTTCGTTTGAATGGACAATACTCACTTGCACATACACACCATCAGCTGCAGGGGGAGCCAATGCCTTTTCCCTCAGGCCCTTCAGAAAAGGTTGTGTAGCTGCAATTTTAATTTCTTCCTGTGTCTGTTAAGTGTGATTATTGATGAAGTACTAAACTCATCGCAGTACCCAAATTGAAGCTTCTAGAACATATATGAAATGCAACTGGGCTTTACAACAAAGGCAAATCTAGTTCCTTTTTTTTTTTTTTTTTTTTTGAGACGGAGTTTCGCTCTTGTTACCCAGGCTGGAGTGCAATGGCACGATCTCGGCTCACCGCAACCTCCGCCTCCCGGGTTCAGGCAATTCTCCTGCCTCAGCCTCCTGAGTAGCTGGGATTACAGGCACGCGCCACCATGCCCAGCTAATTTTTTGTAGTTTTAGTAGAGACGGGGTTTCACCATGTTGACCAGGATAGTCTCGATCTCTTGACCTCGTGATCCACCCGCCTCGGCCTCCCACAGTGCTGGGATTACAGGCTTGAGCCACCGCGCCCGGCTAGTTCCCATTTTTAAAATGGTCTCCTGGGGTCCCCGAAAAGTGGAGGATATGTTTTAAAAGAAAAGAATTGTGTTTTGTATCAAAACATAGTTTTTTGGGTCATAACCAATAAGGACTCTACTCTGTGCAACTCCAAACACCTCTTCTCATAGAATATAGTGACCAGAGGCCACATCAAGAAATGAGGAACTTAATATCTAGAGAATTTTTATGGTTAATAAATGCCACAGTCTCAGCCTCTTTTCTTCTGGATATTAGAAGGAAAAGGATAATTAAATGAGAGTTTAGATCTCACATAAAAAGTTAATATTCACGTTAAATAAAAATATAAGTGGCTTTATTTTATAGAAGTTTTCATAATGGGTCCCAAATACTTCATTACGCATTTCTGGATAAAAATATGTATAGCTCTTTATAAGCTTTTGTTAATAAATTAAATACCATTTTTCTATAAATATACCTTGCATTAAGCTTTCCTGTTAGAGTTTTCAGGAAACATTTCAAATAAAGTGGCCAGGCATATCCCATTTGAGATGAATGAGATCATTAGGAAACACTTATATCTGAAATAAGCACTGAGATCATTCTGCACACAACCTTAGGGCCCTAATTTTTTAAATATTTCAAACAATGTGCCTCTTTCAAATCATTAGACATAGAGACATTTAAGGAACTGATTCAATTAGCCCAGAAGAGGGAAATGCTATAATATGTGATTTATTTTTGAAGATAAATTAAAATGCAAGTGTATCAGTTAGGAAAGGTGGGCTGTCATCATGGTTAGTAATGGGAACAGGAAAGCAATTAAGCAGGACCACCTGAGGCTGAAATAGCCCCTAAACATAGAAGCTTGACGTCAAGGAGGACATTCGGTTATTGTCAAAATCAAAAGTGTATCTTCTTTGAGAGGGATCTTTGAGCTGCATTTCGTTCCCTTCATTGATTTCTAAAGGATGGTTCTCAACAAACACTTTCCTCCCCTTAACTGCAACTAACAAGAAGGCCAAATTGTTAGGGCTTCATACCTTAAAACCAAACTTCACATAAAGCTGATGCCTTAAAATTACAACTTTGCATTCTATTATTTAGGTGAGGAAATATGAGGCAAGAATTTATTTTCCTCCTCTGCAACTCCAGGATATTGGCTCCACCAGGTCTAATAAATTGTTTTCATAAGGAAATAAACAGAGCACGCTGCAGCTTAGGTTCCATTGTGCAAGGGGTTTCAAACAAGATGTATCCTAAACAATAAATAATTACAAATGGGGGAGAGTGGAAGGAGAAACACTGTAAGGGTGGGAAAAATCAGTTTCTTAACCAAATTGGGAAAAAAGACTGAAATTCAAATTGTCAGAAATCTAAAGGTAGTTGAATATCTTTTTATTTTTAGAGACCCATTCTCACTCTGTCACCCACGCTGGAGTGCAGAGGTTTGATCACAGCTCACTATAACCTCAAATTCTTGCTTCAAGCACTCCTTCTCCATCAGCCTCCTGAGCTGCTAGGGCTATGGGAATGCACCACGGTGCCTGGCTTTTTTTTTTTTTTTTTTTTTTTTTTTGGTAAAGACAGGGTCTTGCTATGTTGTCCAGACTGGTCTTAAACTTTTAGCCTCAAGCAATCTTCCCACCTTGGCCTGATTACAGGTGTAAGCCACGGCATCTGGACAAAGACTGTGTTCTTAACTGTTGTGAAATCTATGGAGGAAATGAGAAAATACTAAAGATGACAAAAGAAGGAGAAGAGGAAATAATGTGAGAAGAGATGTTAAGGCAGCCTTGGAAAAAAAGAAATATCCATGTAAATCTTACAAACTGAAACCAAGAAGATGAACACTAAAAAAGCATTTACAAGTCATTGTTCTTTTCCGCTAAATCTTGTTCCCACCTTGATTTAAAAAGCTTTAACTATGGCCAGGCATGGTGGCTCACGCCTGTAATCCCAGCACTTTGGGAGGCCGAGGCGAGTGGATCACTTGAGGTCAGGAGTTGGAGACCAGCCTAGCCAACATGCTGAAACCCTGCCTCTACTAAAAATACAAAAATTAGTTGGGTGTCGTGGCAGGTGCCTGTAATCCCAGCTACTCAGGAGGCTGAAGAAGGGAGAATTGCTTGAACCTGGGAATCATGCCATTGCACTCCAGCCTGGGGAACAAGGCGAGACTCTTTCTTTTAAAAAAAGCTTGAACAAAGTATGGCTGAGCTGAATATAGAGCAAATTTATTTTCTTTTCCAAGGATGATCTATATGAAGAAAAAAAACAGAAAAGTTCAGAGTAAAAGATGGGGAAAAGCAAAACAAAGCTTAAGATCAAGAAGAGAAAATGTTCCTTAGAGAGTGAAAGAAGTTAATTTCACTTATGGTAGAAGTTGTCAGAAGTGCTGTGTCTTTTGCTCAAATTAAGCATCAAAAATTATTATTAAATAGTTATGTGTTCTACACTGTTTTAGGAACTGAGGAAGGCACAAGAGAAACAAGACAGTCCCTGTGCTGATCATTTGACTGGCTATTTGGAAAATAAGTATCACACAAAAGGAGCCATAAAGGGACAATTCAAACCAGCCTGTCACCTGTTACTGCACTAGACCTTTTGGAGATGTTTATGAGAAGAAACAAAGACATACTCCCTTTCCTGCCTGAAGGAGATGAAAATCTATTTGCTCTACCTCACTGTGTAACAGTGCTAGTAATTCCATCATTCTTGGATACTGACTGTTCCTTCCTGCAAGAGAGATTTCTGAGCCATGGTGATGGAACTGGAGTTAGCAAGCAAGAGGTGGATCAAGGGTAAACAACCACATCTTACGCTTTGAGAATATAAACCCATGGTTTCCAGTTTGTGATAGCCTTTCCTGACAATAGTCATTTATCTGGTCAATCTATACAGATTTCCTTTTTCTTTTCCTTGGAATGTTTTGATGGCTTCTCTGTATCTCAAGCATTAAGGTCCTTATGACCTGCACTTAACTGCCTTGACAGTGCTCCTCCAACCACATTTGATGTTCCCAAAAGCATATTCTCATGTCTCTATACTTTTTCTTTTCTTTTTTTGAGATGGAGTTTCACTTTTGTCACCTAGGCTGGAGTGCAATGGCACAATCTCAGCTCACTGCAATCTCCGCCTCCCAGGTTCAAGCGATTCTCCTGCTTCAGCCTCCTGAGTAGCTGGGGTTACAGGCACCCGTCATCACACTCAACTAATTTTTGTATTTAGTAGAGATGGGGTTTCACCATGTTGGTTGGGTTGGTCTCGAACTCCTGACCTCAAGTGATCCACCCGCCCTGGCCTCCCAAAGTGCTGGGATTACAGGAGTGAGGCACCATGCCCAGCCTCTATACCTTTGCTATAGTGTTCTTTTTGCTCTTGTTGAAGGCTCCCTTCTCCCTTAAGATTCAGCCAAAGGTCAGCTTTCCCAGGCAGTAGGCCTCCTCCTTGGCAGAGCACCCAGGTCATGGTGTTAAGGCTCTTTTTCATGTTTTTCCCACAGCCTCTCATAAGTAGTGATGCATTTTCCACAGGTATCATTGTTCCCCCTTGCTGGAAAGTCCTCCTTCTCCCCAACGAACTTTTAAGATTTTACTTTTTTATTTCTCAATTGTATCTCTAACCTTCTAAGGCTTTGATAAAAGTTTATCTTATGAGCATATACTGCCATTAAATCATAATTTTTGGCCATAGAAATTCCCTGTGAGTAGTGAACTCTCAACTCCCCAAACTAAGCCCTGTAGTTTCTCCATGAAAACAATTTACCTGGGTCACTTTGGGTTCTGAGAGGCTGGAGCTTATTTTTATAAACCTAATACTGAAATGAAATATTTTTGTCTGTTTCCACTATTGCTTAGCATCCGAACGCTGAGCGTTAGACAGTTTTAGTTACTGAATGCATCTAAGGAAAGATGTTTTCTGGCTGACGTTTAATGTTTTCTTAACAGCCGAAGAAATGGGATGCAAGTGGCTCTAAAAATGGCATTTAAGATGACAATCAGGCGGGGCGCGGTGGCTCACGCCTATAATCCCAGCACTTTCAGTAGTTCAAGATTACAGTGAGCTATGATGACGTCACTGCACCCTAGCTTGAGTGATGGAGTGAAACCCGGTCTTTTAAAACAAAAAAGGATGAGAATCAAAGTCTGTTAAAACAAAACACAACGACAACAAAATGTGAATCAGTGTTGCTTCGTAGTGTAGCAGAAGCATTTCTCAATAGACCCCTATTCAAGCTTACAGTTGGAACGAGGAGTAAGGAAGGGGAGGGACTTACATACAGGTCTTTTCAATGCGGCCCTGATTAATCCACAGGGTCCAGAGCGCATGCTGAGGCGGGGTCTCTAGGTTATTGGTTTACACCTGCAGGCTGACCCACAGATTAGAGGGCAGCTTGTTGGGCTTCGGAAACATTTAAATTAGGGGGAAGGGAGATGGAAGGTCAACCCCAAAGGGACAGTCAAGTGAGGAGCCTAAGGTCTGGCGGGACGACAGCTGTCAGCGTGTGATGAACAAGAGAAAAACAAAATAGTGTTTGAGGGTGCTGAGGTGAGGAGGGGAAAGAGCCGGAAGCGGGGATCCGAGAAGGACGAAAAGAGCCTACGAAGCACGCAGCTCCTCGGAGGAGCCGGAACCAAGGCCCACATCCTGCCGCCACAGCGCAGGCCGCCCGGGCGGTCCCGGCCGGCAGAGGGCAGCAACTGGGCGGGAGACGCCTGGCGAGGGCCGTCCCGCGCCGACCCGCTCGCGGGGATCCTTATTCTGCGCGCAGGGCGAGGGACTCGCACCCACCGCCGCTTCTCCTCTACCTTCTGGTCACCACGCACCTCTGCCCGGCTGAGGGCAGTCGGGGAGTCGGGGGAGAGGGCGTCGCTGCCGAAAGCCCTGTGCCGCTGCCCAGAGGAGGAGAACGGAGGGCGCCCCCCGAGTCCCCGGAAGAGAAGAGGGACGGGGTTCGGTGGGCCCTGGGGCGGGTATGGGAGGGGACGTGGGCGAGCGGGGAGCCGTTCTCCGCAGCCTGGATTTTCCCGGCCGCTTTCCGCCCCGAGGCAGCCCGGGGCAGCTTCGGTCCCGCCAGCCCCTGCCAGCTCCGCTTCCGGGGGCCACGACCCCCCGCCCGACTTCAACCGCGGTGCGCCTCCCGCCGACTCTGACTTGGGGACCAGGAGACTGGAGTCTGGTTGGCTGAGGCCCGCGGGCCGCGGCGCAGGTTCACTCTCCAGCCGTCGAGGGCGGTGGAAGCGGCGTGGGCGTAGGTTGGTCCCCGCGGCTGGGGGGCGGGGACGCCGGGCGGACTTGACCGTGGGCGCCAAGCGTTCGGGCCGCGTGGCGCGAGCTTTATGTAAATGGGGGCTGCGCCGGGCGTCCTAGGTAGGATGGACCAGCCCCCCGCGCCTGGGCCCTCACGTCCAATAAGAAGAGCCCCAGCTTGACACCTGCCTATATACAGTCGAGCGCGCCCCCGGGCCGCGGACCGCGCGCACAGCCCGCACCGCCCCACGCCGCGGGCGAGCGACACCCGGCCCGCCACCATGACTTCCAGCAAGATAGAGATGCCCGGGGAGGTGAAGGCCGATCCCGCCGCTCTCATGGCGTCCCTGCATCTCCTGCCGTCGCCCACACCCAACCTCGAAATCAAGTACACCAAGGTAAGCGGCTGCCGAGCGCCCGTCGTCTACGGAGACCTTCTAGAACCTTCTATGCTCTTCCCTATCTCTTTGGCGAGTGAGGGTGGCGTGACGGGGCCGGGGTCACCGGGGCCAGCCTGTCATCCTTGTACAGCAGAGGGACGCCCTGCCTGTTTTTCGGACTAGAGCGTTTGAAGCCGCGCCGCAGTCTTGGGACGCCCTGGGGACTTGCCCTAACCTGAAGCGCAGCGCCGAGGGGCCGCCGTCAACGGCTCCTGACCCGGACCCTGTGTGAAGCCGGTTTCTGGGCGATTTCCCTGGTCCCGACTTCCGCGGGGAAGGCGTCGGAACCTCTTCGTGTTCTCAGACGGAGGCCGGGGTTCCCCGCCAGGTTGGCCACGCAGCCGGGCCGTCGCTTCTTCGTCCTCGGCCTTCGGGGCCGCTTGGTTGCTGGTCCCAATCAGGTCCTCCGCAGCCTGGAGGGTGCCGAGGGGGCTTTCCCATAGGAAATTGTCAAGACATCAGCGCTCTGGTCGGTTTGACAAATTTCACGGAAACCTGACTGAGAAGTACAGTAGATCCAACGTCAGTGTTTCATGTGAATTTTGTAGGCAGTGGCAATTTCCCTGGGAAACTTAAAAAGTTTTGAAATTTGTTAACATGTTCGATTTTGAACCGAATAACTTATTTTTTTTATAACGAATTTTGACATCTTGGGTTTGCCAAGCAGGGTTTGTTGTTGTTGCATCGCGTAAGGGAAGAATATGCGTCTGCTACCTAAAGATAAATTGAATTTACTTTCCACAAATTCAGCATGGAAAAAAAAATGATCGCTTACAAACACCGGCGAATTGAAATGTTATAACATTTTGAGGGCGGTGGGGAGAGAGAGATGGGATTCAAAACCACATTTCTTGGAGTTTATTTTGTAGTTGTCTGGCTTGATTTGCTGTTCCTTTCGGTACATTTCTACACCAGACTTCTCTCAACTCAAACATATAGACGCACATGCAATATGGTTAAAGGTTGATAAAGATATATCCCATCATGCTTTTTACAAGATAAATTTTGTAGAGAAGTAAATTGTTTATTTCTGGCTTAATGGTTGAAAGAGATATACAAGAAACAACATCAGAATATTGAGATTTTACTTGCATTGAGTTTTAGATTACAAATCAGGGCGATTTGTGTTTTGAATGTCGATTTAGATAGATTTAATGTACCTGCTAGCTTTTTTAGATGGTGTGACAAATTTTTCAAAGCCGTTTTAATGAGAGGTCGTTAATGGTTATAGCCTTTTAGGCATCGTTTGCATAACAATAGTACCAATGTGTGGCACTTCTCTGGGATTAGGAACGAGCCGGGAAAGCATGCAGCTTAAAAGTTTTGTTTTATGAGGGTCTCTAACCTCTTCAGGCTCTTTTTAAAGGTCTTAAAATGGAAGGTCTACACATGAGAAAAGACCTAACCCTCATATTTGGGAAGGTTTGATGTTAATCTTATTTTTGATGGGATTTACCTAACAACCTCTGAAAGAACTTTTAGGTATGCAAAAGTTACGTTTTTCAGAATTTAATAATTTGGAAGCTCTTCCAGTTCTCTTATTCCCTAAATACCCCCTCTCACTCTTCTCTCTTGTTCTCCCTCAGTAGGAAAGACAACTGATTTATAGCTAATTGGAGCCTTTAATGTGGAGTCTTTTTAGCTCAGGGAAGACTTTTATCCAGTATCCACTTTCCCACTTAATACAAAGAAAAACAATCAGAAATGAAATAATGGATTGATTCTTTAATTTGTGGGGAGGAGGTACCTTATTTTTGTCTTGACAAACAACCCTCATAAACACTGAGTAACACTAATTTAAAGGTGAGCTGTTTCCACAAAAACTTGTAAAATCAGATGTCTGTGAACATTCCCAGCAGTTTTCCTCCTCAGCTCTTTAGTGAGACTTCTAAATTTTCTAAGACAAGCATGGTGGACAAGCAGTATTTTTTTTTTTTTTTAACATAAAGAGCAGAAGCTGCTTTTTTGGTAGCCCAGGGCAATGATTTTTACTTAAAGGAAAATAAGATTAATAGAGAGATTTTAAAAAATTAACATGACCAGAAGTGAGTGAAATTATAATAGCAGTTTCAAATAGAAGAATGAACAAGATAGAAAGGACAGTTAGTCCTTTAGAATGTTGATACCATATTCATTAGGAACGTTTAAAAGGGTAATGGCTACAAAAGTGTTATTCTTTAGGGCCTGTTAAGTATCACATTTGAAACATCACAATATTTATATCAGAAGACAATATTATTGTTCTTCGTCTTGCTAAACATACATCTTTAGTGAAGGGTATGACTTTTTATAGATTTTTCAGTGTTATATTGGGACCCACATAAAGTCACTACTTACAAATAAATGACTAGACTATGAGAATTTAAAGTAATGTGTGCTTATAGGACTTTGTACTTGTGATCTTGTATTTTTCTGTATTTTTGCTCCAACTTCCTCCTCCTTCTAAAAGTATTTCACGTTTTTTAATAAAGGGAATTGTGGAGGTGACCAGAATTAAAAGTTACTGGCTTTGCCTGCCGGAGATCCAGTGGAAATGCTCCAGAATTAAAGTTCAGTCCCTAAGGATTTTGAAAGGGCTGAACTCATGGTTTTATATGGACTTTTAGGCAGTTACATTAAAAAAAAAATAAGCTTACCACTTTGAAATTCCAGTATCCATATTAGACAAATGATCAGTGGCAATACCATTTTCAGAACGTGTCTATTTCTGTTTCCCGAATATACCAAGCTGGACCCCAAGTTTAAAAGCGATCCCTTATTAGGGAATGTGCTTTTTAAAACAGTGTTAGTCAAGAAGGGGTGAAAACTGACATGAAGTATTGAGGAGACCAATTTGGAACCATGAGAATGTGCTCTCCTTTGCTTGTTTGCTGAGAAGAGTGCATTCTGATTGCCTTAAGCAATGTGTTTATGAATTAAGAATTTTCTGAGTTACCTATTTATTAGTCTGGCTTTTATAATTTTGTATATCTGGTATTATAGGAATACGCACATGATAAAATCAAGGCTCAGCACTTTACTGATGGCCCCCTACTGCAGGGGATATTTCTTAACAGATTCCCAAGTCTCTGGAAACTTGCCCTCTGTATGTATTCTCCTTCCACCTTCTTTATTGGCTCTATCTTCTCTTCTGGGTCTACCAGTCTGTCCTTTCCTCCCCGCCCCTGACCCTGTCCCCCCAGATCATTCTGTTGTCTTTCTGTGTGTCATTTTTCAGTGAGAGTTTATGCCCGACCAACAGTAACAGAGTTTTCTTTCTGCATCTGATATTATGAGGAGATAAAATAGGGAAGAAGGGGATATTTAGCAATTGCTGACCTACTAAAATAGAAAAGGCAAAAAGACAATCAACTTAAAACTCAGAGCTAATGTGCATTGTGAGTCTATTGTTCATCCTTTTATTTATTCATTTAAACTGCTGTTTTCTCGAGTCGATTTCAGTTCAATTCAAAAGGCACTTGAGTGGCCATGTTCCTGATAAGGGTGCTTTTCACCGCATTAGACTAGAAACATGTACCTTCTAGGAGATTAGGGTCTTATTAGAAAGATCGTGTGCCAAAAATTGGTTGTTAGTACAGCAGTAGTTCAGTGATCAGTGTAATAATAGTGATGATGATAATAATACTTGTAATGCCTCTTACATTTTTATAAGGCCTAATGGTTTGCCTATCACTTTCATATATATCTTGTTTGATCTTTGCAAAACCTTCTGAAGGAGAGAGAGTAGAAAGAAATAGAAATAATCTATAAGGAAGACGTTGGCCTTGACTTCTAAAAAGTTGACAGTTTTCCTCACCATACACTTTTCCTAATGGTCTGTGGCACATACTTTGTTTTTTTGTCATGTGTGTGTGTGTGTTGCTTCTCTTGAAATTATGGAGGGAATGTGAACTACTCCACTCCTCTTAAGAAGGAGCTACTTTTTTGACTTTTGGTTCCAGTACTTTAAATGACTATGTTTGATTTTTCTGTGAGAGTTTTTTTTGATCTGGGGCAAGATTCTTGCCTATGCCAGGAATAATTTCTTAAAAGATAGGTGTAGTTGTAGATCCTTCCAAATATTTACTCAAGATTATCTGTTTGATCATAAATTGTCAAACTACATATTAATAGAGGACTTCAGGTTTTTAAAAAATATCATAACTATACAGCTTTTTGACGTTTGTGTCATCTCCATTTAACACAGGGAAGCTGAACAACTTCATTGCAGGACTTGAATTAGATAATTCTCCTGAGGTCCCGCCCTGATTCCTTCCACTACATGGGCTTATATTACCATGTGGAATTATCATTTGCTGAGGCACTCCTCATTCTTTATTTCTATAAAATGATGAATGATAGCTTTTCTATTTCAGAATAGGGGATTCTCTGAAGAGCCTGTTTTGTGAGGTCTGACTTTCTCATAGCCAGGCTTAAGAAAGGCAAGTCATACATAGTTAGTTCTCTGCTGCATCAGTGAAGCAAGATGATCAAACCATGACCAAATCAGTAAATACCCCAAGTCCCAACACAGAGTTTTCAGTTCTGAGTCTTTCTTAATTGGATAATAAAATACAAATACTGATTGGTATCTATGTCTTTTTAGTTATCTTAGTGACAGTTTCAGGGGTTGGCAAACTATGGACTGTCTGCCTGGTTTTATGAATAAAGTTTTATAATGACACAACTATCCTCTTTCAGTTACGTACTGTGTATGGCTGCTTTCTGACTATAGGGGCAGAATAGAGCAATAGAGAACATATAACCCATATTTTAGAAAAAAAAACTTGTATGCCCTTCTTTGATTTGGAAAAAGAGAAGACTCTGAGTTAAAATAGGCCTTTGATCCTGGTCAGAAAGGACTTATTACCTACGTGAACAGTTAACATTTATTTGACACATAGTGCCGCGTAGGGATGCAACAGAAAAAAAAAAAAATGTATGGCATCTTTTCTCAAGGCGTTTCTTCACTGAGCTTCAATTTCTCTGTCACCGTTGAGATAATAGTGTCTACTTTATGGGGTTAAAAGAACTAAATGAAAAATGTGTTAAAGTAAATGGCAGGTAATGACAGTTAACCAATACTAATTCTACTGTACTTTTGCAAAGTGATGAATATATATATATATATATATATATATATTTAAAATCCTTAGAGATCCAAATTAATGGAAGGCCATTTTTAAGGAAGATCAGAATTATATAATCAGCTGGCCAGGTACAGTGGCTCACACCTGTAATCCTAGCACTTTGGGAGTCTGAGGTCGGTAGATCACCTGAGGTCAGGAGTTTGAGACCCACCTGGCCAATCATGGTGAAACCCTGTCTCTACGAAAAATGTATGAGTAGGGTGTCATGGTGTACATGTGTAATCCCATTTACTTGGGAGGCTGAAGCAAGAGAATTATTTGAACCTGGGAGGAGGAGGTTGCTGTGAGCCCAGATCACGCCATTGCAGTCCAGCCTGGGCAACAATGAAACTCCATCTCAAAAAAAGAATTATCTTATCAACAAAGTTTTATTAATCAGGCCATGTGTTATTCTTTTAATTATTTTTATTACATTTGTTATTTTGATTACGGGTAAGAGTTTAATGTTCTAGGTAGCTATGGAATCCTCCTCGTGTATTTATACTGCATTTTTACCAAATGGGATTCCTTGGAGGTTTTTTCCACCAAGGTCTTGTCTTTCTTTGCTAAAAAGTTAGTAAAGCAAGATCTCAGACAGTATTTTAATGATAAAATTAGATATCTTAGGAAAAAAATTAGATATCTTGACATTTGTGCCAAAACTTAGCATTAATATGCCTTAGTATATCTGATTAGCTGAGTCTAAACTCCAGGTTGCAAATAGACATTTCTGGTATTTTAAGTAGCTTGGATAAAGGTACTGACAAGATATTGGTACATAAATGGGGGAAGTATGCAGCATGCAAGGACTTTCTCAAAAGGTAGTGAGAACCTTTTGGCAGTGAGAATGTATCTTGGTTTATGTGATTTAAAAGTGAAGAAACTTTTACTAGTCCTGAGTGTCCAAGATAACCATGGAATTTTGAGAGCATTTCCCAGGAGCAGTCACCTTCCAGAAAGTAAAAGCACCAGGCAATGGCTATTTTGAAAGCCCCCCTAGCATTTCCTTAATTTCTTTATTGGCTGTGACAGGTTATTTCAGAGCCATTCATTTCCCCCCAAACACCAAATCTAATTCACATAGAGGTGATTGCTGTAATGTCACTGGGGTTAATTTTTAATTGCCTTTTCAGAGGTATCTTTGAGATCTATTTCATTTAACCTTTTAAATATGTGAGATTATCCACATTGGAAATTACTTATCTCAGGTATTTCTCTATTGTCTGCCTTTAAGATTGAGCTGTGTTTAAATTGTTCTCCTTCAGAATTTTAGAGCGTATTTACAGCAGGTTTATTTACAACAAGTCTCTGTTGGATCTCATGATTGAAAACACTTCCAGGCTTTGAAAATTCCAGTTGGAATAATAATTGGGTGATTTCACTACCTAGACTTCTGCTGGGTTCTCAACAACACTTCCCTGGGGCTAAACATGGGGATTAATTGACCTCCATAGAATGTGGTTAAAAATTAGTATGTCTGTGTGTGAACATTCTAATTTTTCTTGTAGAAGGAAGCCTTTCTTTTACTCCAGTTCAGCTCTGTTACCTCCAGAAGTAGTTATCTGCTCTATTTCCTTTCCTCATCGCTATCTGACCTTTGGAAAGCCAAAGTAGTGTTTCTTTATCACTACAGCTCTGGAAAGAGAAAAACTTTTGTTTAGGTGAAACTGGAAACACCTGTCTCTTATCTAGAAGAATGTAGGATATCATGAATCTGAAAACCTTTTCCAATCTTGATTATAAAGATAGAAAAACATTTTGAAAATAATTAAAAAGTTATATTTTAATATATTTTATCTTACATTATTTTCATCCATCTATTTATTGGACTTCCAATTTCAAGTCCGATGACTCATAGGTTTTTTGGTGAACATCATTTCCAGGGATTTTTTAAAGATTAAACAATCAGAAAGTAGTATAGGTTGTGTGACTCTTTCCACAAGAGGAGTGGAATTACCTCCAAGTAAATGAACCCGGCAAAATATTGTGGGTTTAGGAAACCCACTAATTATTTAGCAACCCACAAAATGTGCAAAAATAACCTATTTTCCCTTTCCCCACCTCTCACTCTTAACACTCATACACCAGATCTCCAGGCTGAGATGTGTGTGATAGTGGCACATTTTCACGTGGGTAGGACGACGGGGAGGGCTTTGCCTGGGAAGATGAAGTTATGAAATGCCTGTATGAATTTATGAAGAACAACTTAGTCTTATTTCCCTAGGTATAAAAATTGGACTTCTCACAGAATCCTTTTTGAGAGGAGATGAAAAACCAGTGTGAGACTATTTGGTTAAATTCCCCAACAAAACTAAAACTGGTGAATTCTGCCTCTTCCATGTTTCAGTGTTTGATAATATAGTTGTCTTACTTAATTTTATTATTAAAATTTAATTTTTTTAATTATCTGAGGGTCATTTTTATTTTTGGCTATAGCCAGAGCTACTGTTTTTCTTCCCTGAATTTATTTATTTGTTCATTTAACATTTATTAAGGCCCATTTTGTAACTATGCTTTCATAGTTACTGTCTGGCAGAGAATGATATATAGCTGTGGTCCCTGCTCTGAAGAGGTGGTGGAGGGTTCCCATTTGGGTGTGGAGTGGGGCCATGCACACAGTAACTATCATTCATGATAGAAGATGCTAAATGCTTGAGATGAATGAGGATTCAAAACATAAAGAGATGCTTCCAGCTCAGCAGGGGAACATCACACTATTGTTAGACATATTTGACAGAAAATGAATTGCTTTAATCATATAGAAAAGTAAAGCAGCAATATAACCAATGTGTGTACCTCTACCTAGATTTGTTAGTTTTTAATGTTTTGCAATATTTGTTTCTAATTTTTTAAATATCTATGTACCATATATATGTGTGTGTGTGTGTGTATATATATATATATATGTATATATCCTTCTGCAATTTGCTTACCTTGACTTGCTGAGCATCATATTTTCAATATTCATCCATGCTGTTGGATATACTTGTAATTAATTCGTTGTAATTGTTGCAGAGTATTCCATTCTTTGAATATATCCTAATTTTTAATTCATTCTACTATTGACATTTAAGATAGGTTCGGCATTTTGTTATGCAAAAATGCTGCATTGGACATTCCTCAACATGTCTCCTCATACACCTGGTGAGAGATCATCTAGGATGCATACTTACAAGTCCTATTTCTGGCTCATGGAGTATATGTATCTACAACTTATTTAGGGATTGCCAAATTTCTCTCCAACATTGTTATACTAGTTTCCACCACCAGTATATTCCCGGTATGTACACCTCCATTACATTCCACCAGCAGTGTATCAGAGTTCACATTAGTCTATATTGTCACCTATACATGGGATTCTTAATAAATTTTGCCAACATGGTAAGTGTGAAATGGCATCTCATTGCTATTTTAATTTGCGTTTTCTTGATTTCTTGTGAGATTGAGCCTTGTTTTATGTTGGCCATCTGGCTTTCCTCTTTTGGCTAATTTATCATTTGCTCATTTTTCTATGTTGTATACTTACTGATTTATTACCAGTTTTTATAAATGTATTTGGGATTACAATTTTTGTCAGTTACTCACTATGCAAACGTTTTCTTCCCTCTTGTAACTTTTTCTCCCTCTCGTTTGTTTCTGGAGTAATTGTCATACAGTTTTAAATGCAAATGAGGAAGGATTTTTCCTTTAGAGTCTTGTTGCAGAAATCCATTGTTATTACAAATTTTTCAAGTTATTTTTGTAGTCTTCTGAAAGTTTGTTATTTTTGCTTCTTGCATTTCTGTCTTTACCTCCTAGAACTGGCAATTGCTTATGCATGGGGTTGATAAATATTAAAGACAAATGATGTAGCACTGGAAAGTCAAACAATAATGATGTTTAAATAATTTTTAAAAATTGTATTCCCTGAAGTCTTCAAATCAGATTAGGAGATCTAGAATGTGTGGTCTTCTCTGTAATGGGAAAATATGAGAAACTGGTTCTATTTTTATGGATGGTTTTAATACGTATTGGTTTCCCTAAACTAAGAACAGTAGTGTATTCCATAAACCTTCCTCTAAGCGGCCATTGTATAAAACTCTGGGATAACGTGATTATTATAACTTATTCATGTCAGGATTTAATTTCCCTATCTTATGTTATCTAAAGCAGAGTATGTGCTTAAATGTTAGCTGTGGTTGTCCTTTTGCTAATAATGCATGCGTGCTCTCTCTCTCTCTCTCTCTCTCTCTCACACACACACACACACACACACACACAGCCCACTCATTTTTGAAGTGGCAAGATAAATTGATGAATTCTGTATGCTGCTTATAGATTTGTAGAAAACATGGATAGGTGGCAAATAATTTGAAAAAGAATTTCTAAAAGAAAGACCTTTTTCTTGAATAACTGCATTATTCAAGAATACTATACTTCATCCTCTTAGTGAAGAGAATTTAAGTTATTCCTTAGCACCAGATCTGAAATTAATATATTAAAGTTAGTTTTTTCAGGCTCAATAGCAGTAGTAGGTAGCAATTCCAGGACTCAGTATTCTTCCTTCCCTACCTGTAATAATAATGATAAGCATAAGACCTCTACAAAGACAATACAATTTGGATTGTTAGCCTAAAGCCTTACTGACTGTTTTACAGGAAACCCCAAGCCTAGTTCTTCAACTACAAATTCCATTATTTCATTTAGATCCCAAATCTAACTCCACTTAGTATTTTCTGTAGGTGTCATAAGCTGCAGCTTCAACCAGACAAAGTAGGAGGTATGCATTCAAAGAAAAAAAAAAGGAGGAGAGGATTGATAGAATTTGACACCGTGGGTATAGGTCCCCTGGGAACGTGTGATTATTTAGGCTGTGATAAAAAACTATGTTTTTTGATTCTCACTGGTTGGGCAGTCACACTCTGCCCTTAATAACGCCTGTTTATTTGTTCTGTTTTGTTTTCATTCAAAAAGTGTTTTCCTTTTTTATGACTGTTAAGATTCACTTGAGAGTGAGGATATGTGAGGCTATTGAGGATAATATATTTTACATTCTTTCTAATGGTTTCTGCGCCCCAGTAGACCATCATTTTGTGTAACTGGGCTACAATTTCTGTGAGAGAGATGCTTGCCAGAAAGAGTTGGGTGGATATGTTCCATCTTGTCTGTTATGAGCAATCATCTTACTAAGGCTTAATTACTATCAGATTTCTCTGTTACCTGTAATTTCATTGGAGGGGGACAGAATAGAGGAATTCATGCAGTACACAAACTTTGAGTTTCAGCAGCAGAAAGGGGTGGTGTTTGGGGTGCACAATTAGTGTTTCACTGGAAATGATTCAAAAATCCTATGTAAAGAAACTGCTGAAAGATTGTCTCCTTTAAGCCAGATCTTGCAGTCTCCAGATTTATCTGACTTCACTTTTAGAGAGAACAGATCTCTTTTTACTTCCCAAACTTAAGCCTTTTCTCTCCTTTTTTATTCCTACCCTTTTGTGCTTCTCTTCTGCTTCTCTAGGTGTTTATTTCAGGATAGCCCTTGATGACTCTTATTTCTCTGTTAGACTCATTTACCTGTTTTCATAAAATGGTTAGTTATGCCTGGCAATCTTTGTAGTTGGCTCTCCTAGCTGTTGGCCTAAATGGTCCTCTGGGAGACCAGAAGCAATGAACCTGGAATAACCACATTTGACTTCTGTGAGCCCTCTTGAGAATTCAGTAATTACTTAATGGATTGAATTGGCGACATAATACTATTCCCGATAACAGCCTGGGTTGCATTAAATTAACCTTCACAAATGGGTATTTATTGGTGTACTCTTAAAAGACTACACGTGTTGGCTGTAATTGCTCTTCCATGTTTCTCCACGCTGATAGGTATTTGTACTGAGTGAAAAATTTCTGAGATTAAAGCCTGGGTGGCAGTTGTATCCATTTAGTGATGTGTGTCATTGTGTTCAGCACATTGAGCATAAATCCTGTCTTGTAAACAGCAGGGAGACTAATGAGGTTTGCCCACATTCTGGTATCATTACCAGGAATTCCAACAGAGAAAAACAGAAGGCTTAGAAAAGAAGTACACAAAACAGTGATTTTTGGAACTCTAGATGATCTGAATTAAGGAGAAAGATAATTGCTCAACATTTAGTATGGGCACGTATGCGCAAATAGGAGTACATAAAGTATACTTAGCCAAAAAACAAACCAAACATTTTGCTTTTATGAACACTTGCAAAGTCACTAACTTATTTCTACTGAGGTGAGGGCCTTACTTATGAGTGTCTGTAATTCTGAGTGCTGTAAAGGGGACAACTATTGAAATAGTGCAGCTGTTAAAATGATAGCATGCTTTTTGCTTTCTTGAAACACCTCATAATTTCAGTAAACTAAAGTTCTACACCAATTTTAGTTTTACAGTTTTTGGAGTATTTCTGCTGTCATTTTCAGTGACAGGCACAGGTGACTTTAGAACACAAAAAATGTCTTACAAGAAGCATTTTAAATGTGGTATTTAAGTTTATTTCAAACTTTATTTTTATCATTACTGTTAAGTAATGTGTGTTTTATAATGTTATGCCAAGGGATCCAATTACTGTTTAATGCCTTAGACTAGTTTTTTTCTTGGACTTAAATTTTTATGAGAGCTGATATCATGGCTGACTTGACATAGAATGTGATCCATACATCGTTGTGTTTCAATGAATGGGTAAATGAATACATACTAGATAATAAATTGATTTCATTTGCAGAGTTATTAATAATTAAAATGCCAGGACTAGAAAGTGAATTCCAAAGTAAAGTATTTTGAAGCAACTTTATTTCTTTTATGTACTTCCTTTACAGACAGTATACACACATACAATCTAGAATGCAAAACTCTTCTGCTTCATTCCCACACTTTTAACCCTTCCTTTGAAATAGAAACTGTTCAGAGTACCTTGCAGAGCAGTGTACAAGGCAGTGGACAGGGCATTAGAAGACCCGTGTCCTGGCCTCAGCTCTGCCACTTATGTATGTTCATTGAACAGTTTCTTGTATATGTAGGCATTGAATAATTATTTATTGAATTAGTGAATGAATCAAATTACTTGATTGTATATTATCTATTCTGGGACCCAGAGATATGAAAATGCTTCGTGATACTGGGTATGCCACTTAAATTTCCTGGTAACAGAAGGCGGAGGTTTCAAGGGACTAAGATCGCACCACTGCACTCCAGCCTGGGCAACAGAGCGAAGACTCCCTGTCAAAAAAGGCAAATTTCTTGGTAACAGTTTTATTACTTATAAAATGAGGGGCCAGAAAGGGATGCTTATTAATCCATTTACTTTTTGAAATTGTTGGATTACAGGACTAATGAGTTTCTTTTACCTCACCCTGACTAATTAGCACGCTTTACTTTCCCGGGCCCAGACCCCGGGATTACAAGCATCCTGAACTACCTGCATATTTAGTTGTAGTCATTTTAGGGTCTAAGATTTGTACCCAAAACAATTTTGTTGAAAATATTATCTCAACAGTGTACTCATAGTTACCAAAGAGTGGTCCACAGAAATCCCTGTTAATGATTCTCATTATATAAATGAATGGTTAGCAATGTCATAAAGATCCAACAGAAATCAAAAGGTTTCATGTTTGCTAAAGACTTAACCATACTAGAAATTAGAGCAATGACTCCCAAGAGACTTCCTTGAGTCTTGGTGAAAATTGATTTTAATACTTTGTAATAGTAGTCGGCAGAAAAGATTTGTGGTCATTTCTCCTCCAGACCATTTCAGCAGCTTTTCTGCCAAGCTAAGCTCGTGAAAACCATGGAGGGTGAGGAAGCATGGTGGCAAGGGAACTAACTTGTCAGAGCTTACGGCTTTTCACTTGAGTCTAATAGAGACTTAGCACTTTGCAGGTCAGTGCCACTGCTATTTGTCTCTGACCTAAGAGATCTGGAGTTCTTCACATCAAAACCACATCTTGCTGAGCAGAGATCAAACGTAGGAAGGTAAGGATTCTGCCAGTGATTTATCATGCCAGGGAGAGTGATCAGACCATATGGGGCCACTACAAATGAAGTTGACATTCCGGCAGTTTCTCATATAGGCCTCTCATGTAGTTATGCCTAGTTTTTGTTGTAGAGGAATTCCGGGTCAAGTGGCAGCTTTCAGTGGTATTTCTTAGCAGTACTGACCTCCAACATGAGGTTTATTTCAAAATGAAGTCATAGTAAGAGTTTTCTAATGTTATATTTAAACGACAAATAGGGATTCCTTGACCAAGTATTTGATGGCTAATTTGAGCTTTTCATTTGTCTTCTTTCCTTCTTTTTTCTTTTCTGGGAAGTTGCCTATCTAAAAAAATAATAACAAAGAGAAAATTAAGTTTATTTAAGATCTACAAAAATTTCTCAAAATATTAGATGTGATTTTAAAATGAACTCTATAAATTATGCACAATTAGCTTATTAGTTTATCATAGTTTATTAAGTCAGGGGCCTTTAGGAGTGAATTACTGCAAATAATACTATAATCCAATTCCTGGGGTAAGAGGAAGCATTACATTTAAGGAATAATTTAATCCTTTAAATACAAAATAGGTATAATTACGTTGACATTATTTACTGAGATCTGAGCCAAGTGCAGACCTTTTTATGTGATAGAAAAAAATTCAATAATCTTTATTTATATCAACAAATGTGTAAAAATGATTGTGCTACATAAAATTCAGCGTACTTTTTGTTTACTGTCACAAGCAAATGTTTAGTCTCCTGTAGAGAAATCACTCATTTATTAGTTCAAAGGCCTCTTCAACCTTAGGATACTCACTGGGGTGTTTGAGCCCCTCCTTGCGCAGATGTTTGCTTTGCAGCATAATTGAAAGATGATATTCATGTTTAAACATAGTGGTTCAAGACATTAACTTCCAATTCAACTGAAGATACTAGTTGCTTTTTTTGGTTTTACTTTTTTTGTGATGAGAAAAATACCCATAATTGAAATAGGCTTTAGTGACTAGAATAGGTCTTAATCTATGGTAATCAAAATTCACTTGATTTGTTGAATTGTCACTTTATCTGTTTATAAACTGAAAATTAATATTCTGGCTGATGAAGTACTTCAGCTCTGCAGGGAGCAAGTTTAAGTGCAATAATGAAATGGAATTTGTCGTAGTTTTCACTTGCCATTCTTGGAACATGTGTAACATCCATGAAAACGTGGTAGGAGTATCAGATAAAATATACCCTATGATTTTCCAGTGATTTGGGTCATAGTTAGACTGAAATTTTTTTGACTGTTTTTCTGCAATTCGTATTTAATTGTATTGTTATTTGCTAAAACTGGCAGCTCTAAACTATTAGAGTTTGTGATTTTTATCTGTGATCAGTTAATAAACATCATTTTAATGTAAAATTAATTAGCCTTAAAAGTGAAAACCAAGGAATTCTTTAAAGTTGTTGCACAGGGATAATGAAGAGTGCAGTAGAAAGACTTTTTTTTTTTTTTTTTTTTTTTTTTTTATCTAAAAATATTTTTTTTTTTTTTTTTTTTTTTTTTTAAACCCTAGCAATACTATTGAATAAATAGGGCAACTAGGCCCATTGTAAAAACACCTTAATCTCCTAAATGAATTGCTCCGACCTTCTAATTCAAAATCATACAAACAAAAACACTGAGATAAGCTGGGTGCTTTTTCAAATGGGGACCCCCGTGGCTTTGAAAATAAACACTTCAGCCCCCTTCCCCCTCAGGACCCACACTCACACCCACTAGCCTTTCTGTTGTCTTCTATTTGCAAATGAACGGGCTGAATTCTGAGAAAGACAGAAGACTAATTAAACCTAGGGAAGATAGGCAGAGGAACATTTGTTTCCAAGCAGAAGACAAAAAGAAATCATGTTACAGTCTCAGTTTTCAAGAATGACAGGAGGACATAGAAGCCATTTCTCTGATTTTTCTTTTCTCAAAGTACGTTTCCCATACCACTGATCAGACCCTCTCATGACCAGGCAGACTTAGCATGTTTGAACCATCCTGCATTAGCCTGTCTCCATGGCAGTGTCAGAAGGGTGTAGGGATCAGACACTGGGGAGACCAGTTAATGTGTTGGATGGCCTTCACTCTTTACCTTTATCCCCACCCTGTGTGTCTCTGATGGTTTGGCAAAGGGGTCTTAGTAGCAACAGAGAATAAGTAAATGAATACTCAAACAAAAGGAACAAGGAGTGCCTAGCTTTTTAAGAGTACTAATAAATTGCCTTGAATTCATTGCTTGTATTCAGAATCAGAATCAATAAAAAGTCTGAGTGCACAGTATGATAGGCTTTTCAGTAATCCTATCCCTTATTTAATCCTTAAAACCACTCAGTAAGGTGGTTTTTATTATCTTGTTGTACAGATGAGAAAATTAAGCCACAGAAAGTTTAAATGACACATCTAAGTCACACCATCTGGCAATCTTTGTACCCGTAGGAATTTGACCCATTAAGAAGTTGCGTGAAAGGAATAGAGGCAGAACTGGATCTTAGGACGGCTTCATCAGTTTTTGTGGTTAAAGAAGATCTGGTATATTCCTAATGTGGAATACTCTTCAGCAATAAAAAGGAATAAACCACGGATACATTCAACAACATGGATAAATTGTAAAATATGCTGAGTGACAGAAGCCAGACAGAAAGGGTACATACTATGTGATTCCATTCATATGAAATTCTAGAAAAAGCAAAATCATCTATAGTGACAGAAAGCAGAACAGTGGTTGTTTGGAATGTGAGGGTCAGGGTGGGTGAGAGGGAAGGATTACAAAGGGAAACAAGGAAATTTGTGGCGTGGGGAATGGATATATTCATTATCTTGATTGTGGCGATGGGTGTACATACGCTAAAACTCATCACATACATACATACATCTTGTTTATTATACCTTAACAAAGTATTAAGATTGTAAACATTTAAAAAATAAAGTGAGACCAAGAAGACCTCCTTGAGACTCAGCTCAGGTGTTAGTCACAGCTGTCATTTGATTAAGGGAGACTGGGAAAATTGGACATTTTAGATCTGCTGTGAGGATATCCTGCTGTAACCCATGGAATCTTTAGTCTATGTCTGCATGATAGGTCCTTGTAATTCCCCCAGGACCCTTTAATTTGAATGGTCCAAAATAGTACTGAGTATCTCAAGCAGCATCATTATGGGAAAGGGGCCGGATCCTCCCTTTATACTTGCCTTCTCAGTTCATTTGGATCCAGCCTTGTCCATCAAAGGCTGACTAAACGGGCTGTCCTCTGGGAAACAGACCTTTTGTTTCTATACTCTTAGCAGTGTCCTTTCACTTTCAGAAACAGACCCTGAGGGTAGATGGATATGTGACAAACTAGGTGGATCTTTGCTACTTGTTAAAGTCCTAAGTTATTTTCATTTACAACATTAACACAGTTTGTTTAATAATTGCACATTAGTGTAATATGTTGGGCGTACAACACTGACCTTAAAATACTCAGCCCTTTACTCTGGCACAGTCACTTTATATTAGTATTTTAAAGCTGTTTTAAAATGTTACCTCTAGTTTACATTTCTTTTGTGCTGTCTGAAAACTTACGCAGTCTAGTTAGCAGCCTTTTCTAGTGAGGACTTTTTCTTTTTCCTGACTTTCAACTTAGGACTCAGCATATGGGGGCTTCAGGGCCTACAATCCTACAATATTGGGTCCATTATTTAAAACTGTTCACTAATTTAAAGTTATAATTGATAAATTAGTCCTTGTCAAAGCAAGCTTTCTAAAACCATGCTTTTTGCCAGTAAAAGATTACACTTACTGAACAAAGCCCATGTCTCTATAATATCAAAACATTGACTTTAAAGTGAAAAATGCAATCAATCATCTAGGTGTTTTTTCTATACAATGCCATTTGGGTGTTTTTTCACTTTTTAGCCAGATGTTTTGGCGTGAAGCAAAGCGAATGAATAATGGAATTCAACAGAACCACTCTTGATCTAACTATACAACCATTTCAGGAAGAAGTTTTTTTCCCCCCTTTGTAAATGAGTAAATGATCTGAGCACTTGCCTTATTGTTTTACTGTATATAGGTAGACTCTTAATTAGAAGTAAAATAAGGTGGGGCTTTTTTTCCTCAAAGTTAAAAAGACCTTTATTACTTTTGATTATAATGTTCAAAGGCCACTAGCCTTACAGAGTACCATGCTGAGATGATCATCAGTACAGTTTTTTAGATGTTCTATAGGTAAATGATAGTACTGTCTTTTCTTGGTTGTTCCTAAGTCTCTTTAAAGTAGAAATAGTGGGACAATCACGTAAAAGGAGATAACTACCATAAGTCTTCAGACTACTTCTTTATATTGTTTAACTAAAACTAATTGAACTTTTTAATATAAATAGATCAATTTGGGTACTGATTTGCTATCTGGTACTCTCTTACAACGAATGAAAAGCAGTTTAATGGCAAATTGAGTAAAATTTAACTCTCCAAGGCACAGTCTACTGCAGAGTTTAATACAAATCATTTGAAGCATTTACTATTAAAAAAACAAAACATTTTATTACTGAAATAAAACATGGCAGCTTTATGTCAAAGATTCATTGAGGATAGGAAATTATTTACACCTAACTCCTATTAATTCTGCTTTGAGAATTCCTTAGACTTTAGATTCCCCAATTAGAAAATCCATGGCAGCCTGTATATGTAGTTATGGCCATTTTGCTGTGGGCTGACAAGTGTGATAAGTCTAGTTTGTCCTCTGTTATGTTCCTATTACAAAAGTGGCCAAGCTCTGTAGCCCATATGGCTAGTAAGCTTCACTGTTTCAAATCTTTATCCAAGTAGCCGCTGAGATTTGTACAGCAATGTAATGCAACTTTTAGGAGAATCGGATCCTGTTGACAGCCAATCTTAATTCCTTATTCCATCCCTACTTCTTTTTCTGGAAACGTGATTTATTATATCCTTTGAGCACCTACTGCATATTAAGTGCTATGGGGAAGACCAGATGAATCCAGGAGACCTTTCAAGGAACTTAGGGAAAAGAGAAACTCCCATTTTAACCAGCTTAGGCACATTTCATATTTTATCTTACTAATTGTGCAATAGCCCTGTAAGGTAAACAGGTCTTATTTCTGTTTTTACAGAGGAAGAAACAAAGCTCAGAGAGTTTAATAGCTTGCACTAGATTTACACAACTGGCAAAAGGCAGGCTGGCATTAAAACGGAAATCTTTCAACTCTGCTACCCCCATTCTAGGTTGTTCTACGAGGAAGATGAATACATACAAGATTATTCACCTGAATCTTTAATATCATAATTTTTTAACTTTGTTTTGCATTCATAGACATGACCCTTGTAACATTTAACCATCAAGCTTGAATAAATTAAACAACTCTACCCCTGTCTTGGGGGAACAGACTTGCTTGTTACCTGGCCATCCTGATGCTCTCTTTTGAAAAGTTACGTTGTATAAACCAGCGTAGTCACTTTTTAATTGGCTTTGAAAAAGCCCAACTTTATGATCTTTACTGTTTTAACACAATACAACCATCTCATCTGCACCATTCACATGTCAGGCTACCTTCCTTGGAGACCGTGAGATATCTATTCCCTTGTGGTTTGGGAAGGCACATTTCTGATTGGCCGAAAGCCTTTGTTTCAGGGAGTATTGTCTTTATTAGAGCTCTTAAAAGCATTCTATTAGGAAGGAGAAATTCCTGAGATAAGAATATATATAAATAAATAAGTAAATAAAAATTAAAGAATATATATGACATGTTCTTCCCAGGTGCCTAGAATCTAAGACACTGAAATACTGACAAAAGGAAATTGTACTTACAGACTTTTTTTTTCAAATGCATGTGTAGAGTGTCTGTAATAAAGTTCCATTATGAATTTTTATTTTAATTCCCTTAGCTGGAAGAAGAAACTTGGCCACACGGTAACCATTTTATAAAGACTTTGGCATTTGATGTGCTTTTCTTTTTCAGTCTGGGATACCCAGATTCTACAACAAGGGAACATATGAAAAAGGACTCACTTTGTTGCCATGAAATTGTAACCAGCTCCTAAATCAGTTAGCCTGGCCATTCCCTTTTCCCTCTGCTCATCCAAAACCAGCCCTCCCGTGGGAAGTGAAGTCGTTATGGTAGGGATTGGTTTTGAGGCCCTCTTTCTGAATCCTCAAATACAGTCCTTTGGTTGTAAGAGCACAAAGCTATTCTTTAATATGCCCAGGAAAATAATTTTCTATTTGAGGATCATAATAGTCTGGCTGTTGACTGTCGTCTGGCAGAAGCTCCTTCTTCTGTACCTGGGAAGACTGGAGACAATGTCCTGGACCTCATCTTTAAGTGATGTTTCATTAGGAATATAAATCAACAGATTTCCCTAACACATTTTCCTTTGAGGAAAGATAATGAAAAATTATTTCACTGCCACTTGTGTTGACTGTGCTGAAGAAAAAGGACTCAAACAGAATTTCTTGTGCTGAACAGTGTCTAAGGAATATTATGATACAGAAACAAAAAACCAACCATTGCATGTTCTCACTCATAGTGGGAGCTGAACAATGAGAACACATGGACACTGGGAGGGGAACATCACACACCGAGGCCTACGGAGGGGTGGAGGGCAAGGGGAGGGAGAGCATTAGTACAAATACCTAATGTATGCGGGCTTTAAACCTAGATGATGGGTTGATAGGTGCAGCAAACTAATGTGGCACATATATACTTATGTAACAGACCTATACATTATGCACATGAATCCCAGAACTTAAAAAAGAAAGAAGCATCATGATAGAGATGCAGCAAGGATTGCTCATATTTCTGGTCATCCATTAAGTCGTCTTTTCAAATAAACATCAGCAAAAATGAAATTTAGAAAAAGCACTGAGATGGAAATCAGGATATGGGGGTCCATTCTCTATTCTTCCACTAACCCGGGGTGTGTGGCCTTGGTCAAGCTATTGGACTTGTTTTGAAAAGTTGATTTATCTAACACTTGCATTTGCATAGATTGTATCTAAGACCCTGCACTGAATCTGTCTCTTCCTAACCAAAGTAGCCACTACTATGTTTAGACCAAAAAAAAAAAAAAAAAAAGATATTCATTCATTACAGCATTATAAAATAGTGCGTTCATAGGACTTGGCTGTTAAAGTATGATCTTGGTGTACTGAATAGTTTCACAACAGGAAACTGAAACCATTTTTTGGCGAGGAGGGAGGCTTTCCAGCTATTCTTGGTGATGACTTGGTATAGGTTTAAAAATGTTTGTTGTAGGAGTCTTCTCCACCTGAATCTCACCAGGTCAGATGATGTCTTTCTAGTATATCCATTATGTGTTAAAATACTAGACGTAATTGGAAAAGAAGGCAGTTGCTTTTGAGAATGCAAAGGGTATACTCTGCAACAGTCATGGAGATACTGTTATTCGAACGGCTATGAAACGTTAACGTACACTTAGAGAAGGAACAAGTCAAACCTACGTTATCACAGAACTTCTGATTAACTTTCTTATTGAGCGCCCACTGGTGGCCACATGTGTTCTATGTCCACTACCCCAGATGTACAGAATACTAGAACTCAGAAGTTGTAAGGGATAGCAATAGATTTAATAATAAATGACATCTTTCATTAGATTGATAGTAGCTTTCTGAAGTACCACATTGAAAAGCATTTCCATTTAGGGGGAAAGTGTCATGATTCATTGCTAATGTCTGTCAAGGGCCTGGAAAGAAGATTTGTATCCGAAGTGCCATGGGTTAGCCTTCTCAGTACCAAGTCTGGTACCCTCATAGACAAAGAAACAGAGGGCTAGGGAAGCTGAGTGACTTGCCAGATGTTTAGCATGAAACCAGAACTAAAACACAAGCACTTCATCTCCTCCTTTTCCTCTTCCTCCTGTGCCATAGAAGAAAATAAGACTTTTAAAATGGTATCCCCTTATAAATTAGCCCCTAATGCAGTCAACTTAAATAACAAACTATGAAATGACCACACTGCATCTTTGGTGGTGGCCAGGTGAGAAGACTGCAATGCCAATTTGGCCTTCCAGCTTGCTGATCACTCAAGAGAACTCCAGTGTTATGATCCAGTGCCCCAGAGAAAAAACAGTTTGTTGTGAACCATCTTCATTAGCAAGGGCTTTAGCAGGATAGCAGTGGTAATGCATCCTGTTTGGTAAATAACTCCATGGTCTTGGTGGCCACAGTGTCTTTATCCAAAATCATGTTCTGGATGAGAACTATTTTTCTTAACTTCAATTCAGTCAAGAAAAAAGTAGGAAGCTTACAATATAAATGAAATAGTATTCAGTGTAGATTAAGAGACAGCTTTTCTGGGACACAAGATGAAAGTGATTCTAGGATTGCAAGAAACTGGACTCTTGGAATTCAAAACATACATTGTTTTGCTTTTAGCTAGAAGAAACAATGTATGTTTTTAATTCATACTTGCTTCTTATGTAATACCAATACCTAGCAAATACTTATTAAGCACCTACTATTTTACTGTTCCATTTGTAGATGCTGGTTATACAAATGTAAAGATGACATAGTGGCATACTATTTGTTCTTAAGGAGCAAGCAATCTAGTTGGGGGGGGAGCATAGGTAAAGTATTACAGGGCAGTATCATGGGTAGGTATATATCAGAAGACCTGCAGATAGCTCTGTATGAAGGGATTTGGGAAGGCTTTACCAAGAGGTTGTGTTTGAACTGAGTTTTGAAATATGACTAAGATTTTACTGTTTTGTCAACTAAAGGAAGGAAACAGTATGTTCAAATATCCTGACTCGTAAAAGTTCATGTCATGTTTAGAAATTGGTATAGTTTTACTACAGGATTTGAGAGGGGGTTGGGACTTCTACAGTCTGAAATGTTTATGTCTCGCCAAAATTCATATGTTCGGATCCTAATACAGTAGTCCCTCTACCTCATTCGTGGTTTTGCTTTCCACAGTTTTGGTTACCCATGGCCAACTGCAGTTGGAAAATAGGTGAGTACAGTATAGTAAAACATTTTGAGAGACACCACATTTACATAACTTGTATTACAGTATAGTGTTGCAGTTGTTCTACTTCATTATTGGTTGTTAAACTCTTACTCTTCCTATTTACAAATTAACTTTATCCTAGGTATGTATGTGTAGGAAAAAAAGCCTAGTGTATGTCACTATACCAGTAGTTTGTTACTATCTGCGGTTTCAAGCATCCACTGGAAGTCTTGGAACATATCCCCCATGGATAAAGGGGGAATACTATATAAAGGTGATAGTATTAGGACATGGGAACTTAGGGAATTGACTAGGTCATGAGGGCAGAGCCCTCATGAATGGGATTAGTGTCAAAGAGGCCTGAGAGAGCTAGCTTGTCCATTCTACCATGTGAGGACACAGCAAGAACGCACCATCTATGAACCAAAAAGTGGGCCCTCACCAGACACTGAATCTGGCAGTGCCTTCATCTAGAAATTCCTGGCTTTGAGGACTATGAGAAATAAGATCCTGTTTGTGAGCCACAAAGTTTATGTTTTCTTTTTTTAATAGGAGCTTGAATGAAGTAAGACAGGGAGGAACTTAGATCCACAGATTTTAAGTTATCATGCTTCTCATTTTATGGCACATGTAAGACATTGGTCTATACAAGTTCTCTGGTTTCCCTTACAGGTTTCCACTCCAATCTATATTTAGATACAGACATATTATTGGTGGGAAATATAGTGTTAATTTTTTCTCTATATGTTTTATTTACATAAATGGTAGTTTTCTATAAATGTTATGATACTTGGTGATGAATGTCTAGAGATGAGACTGGAGAGACTGGGATCAGATAATAAAGGAACCTAACCTTTGGAATGAAACACATTTGATTAATTTATTTGGAAATAGTACAGATAGCCACTTAAAGATCATCCAGCATGAAGGGAGTTGTACCAGGGTACCACTTTGTTTCAAATACTCATGTCTAGGACTGAGGTTAAGGTGCCAGACTGTTGAGGTTTCAAATCCCAGCTCTACTGTGTTCCTAACTGGGGGAAAGTTCATTTTAGTTTTTGTTCCTCACTTACCTAATCTATAAACAGGAACAATGAGATTGCTGCCTACTTCATATGGTGGATGTGAAGATTAAATGAGTTAATACATGTAAAAAGTGTCTAGAATAGAGTTTATGAATAGTAAGTACTCACATGTTAACATTTATTATTCTCTTGCTTCATTTGGTTTTCGATTCTGACTTTATAGTAAATTTCCTATTTCTATTATTTCTACTGCCTTCGGCCCAATAGAACATAGATCTTTAATTTAAAGTTACATCTTAGCAGAGAAGAGGGGGAACAGCCACAGATATTGAGAGAAATGGTTCACGTTTTTTGCCCTGTGAATTATTAATGGTGTGAACTTCAATTTATGCCATAAACTTTAGTTTATTCCTCTAAACAGGAAATAATACTTAACATCACAGATTTGTTACCTAGATTAAATGAAATAGTGAAAGTTCGCAGTACAAAGTGGGCACCTAATAACATTAGTGGTATCTGAATTATTTATTGAATGTGTGTTATCCATGTACTTTGGATTGGAGCAAATTCTTCTCCCTAGATTATCTGTCTGCAGGTTGTTTTATGATTCATGGTATAGTTGGACCTGAGTAAATGTATTTTATTAGCACAGTTCTTGAGAAAGAATGCGCTTATCAAACAATCCTGCCTTTTCAGCTGTGGATTCAGAGAGCCAGCGCTTTCTTTGATAAAGGCCATACACCAGAATATTCAGAATAGTCAGAATATTCAGAGAGGTGTCCTGTTGGCTTCTGTCAGGCAGGTGTGGCTGCTTTGGTTGGAATTCTTTAAGACACACACATTTCTTCTCTGATATTTTATAAAATTAGAATATGAAATATATTATCTTGGGAGCATGTTCACAGTAGGTATTCAATAAATGCTTGTGATTGTTGTTCCCACATCTTATTGTTGGAACTGTGACTGTGGTGATATCCCCTTCCACAGTGCTGAACACTTATTTCAAGGGCAAGTGCCGATTCTTATTTATTTTAATCTTTCAATGCCTAGCACAGTGTGCTTAACATATAATAGGTGACTAAGAAATGATTACAAATAAAGGAAGAATTTATGACTTCTAGGGAGCTGGGACAAACATGCCAACTGCCTTTCCTTTTACATGTAACTCTCTTCCCTTTTCGTTGTCTTCTCTCTTTTCAGCTCCTCCCTTCCTCGTAGGAATCCATTTGTGAGTCACTTAACTAGCCCTAACTCACCTTTTTAGAAGACGATATTTATTTATTCTCTTCACAAAAATGAAAGGTGACATGTCTTTATTATAAAGAAATGGCCTCAGCAACTTCTGGAAAAACTCTAGTGGTTAATCAGTTACTTTTTATTTAAATATATATGCTTAATGCTGAATTACATTGTAAAACTCCCAGGCTGATTTATGGTCTCAGTCTGCCTTAATTAACATCGATTCCAGGGGTATAGTAAATGGGAATGGCCTTCACAATTGAGGTTGAACAATGAACTCTCTGGGTGTTGTCTAATTTGTAACATGATTTACATGGAAGCAAGCCCTTCCTTTCCTGGGGTTATCCCTTTTTCATCTGGTGTTTAGGACGGGTTATATATAATCCATAGATAGGAACATTTGCTGTCAAATACTTTTGCTGATTTAGAGCTAGGCCACAAAATGGTCACTATTAATAAAGAAGGAGAAAAAAAAAACTAATCTGAGACTTTGCAGGGATTCCAGATTCTTGCTATGTGTCATCGCTTGTCCAGTCTGTGGCGGTTTTATGAAGTGGCCATAATGAAAGTCAGATTAAATGCACAGGATATATACATTTAATCAACAGTCATTGGAGTCTGTGGTGCTGGAAGGGTTATAAGAGCCCCATGAATGCAAATTTATTGCAAAAGAATTCAAGGGGTGGGGGAAATGAATGTCTGCTGAATGGTACTACCTGACACAGGACACCAAAAAACTTTCCAGAGTAAATGATTTAAGTGTAAGGTTTGGCTTGTAAAGCTGCCAGCTGCTTGGTTTCAAAACTTGAAACATTTCCAAAACATTGGATGAGGCACTTTATATGTGCACTAGAGTAAATACTGTGGTTTTACTGCCAATTTAAATGTGCTCAGTTTACAGTAATGAGCTTGTATAGGCATTACCTTGTTTATAGAAAGTGGAACAGGAAGAAATGAACATTAACCATTACCAGTAGCAATTCCCATTGCCTTCTACCACAATATTGATGGTAAGTTTAGTTTCTTCCCATTTGGGACTGTGTCACAACTGACATTGGTGTGTATTTGGCTTTAATGTCATGTTGCTTCAGCAGAGGAACACATGCTGTGATTCAGCTTGCCTCTGTCAAGGCTGTTCAGACGGGTTAGTTGTTACTTACTATTTTTCTTAAAACAGATGTCAAGAGCAGAGATACGGGAATTCTGGGACAGTAGAATAGGTAGTTACCCTGATTAGACATAACTAGCTCTGTATTAGCCAAGTCCCTCTTCTACAAATGAATCACTTGTGGGAGCCATTTATTTTCTCTTAAAAATTATTTGGGTGTGTTTTGATACTGTACATGAAAGCAGTGGCCTTTGTCTCTTGGGATGAAGAAATATCCTTGGCACAGAAATATCCTTATCCCTGTTTGACTCCTTGGATCATCTGCTAGAGATAGGAAGATATTTAGACTGAAAGATGTAATTTACTTGGCCTGGAGAAGAAAGGAAACATAGAAATTTAAGGAGAATCCAGCAAATAATTCCTCGAAGAGAGCAGGCACTCAGTAAATACTGTTGAAGGAGACAAGGAAGTAGGGAGGGAGGGGAAGAGGGTGTCAGTTGGAAGAGATCAGGGAAACTCGTATCTTAAGAGACATATCCTCATGAGTTCAGAGATTTAGATTTTAAGAGGCAGGAAGATGCAGGAAAAAAAGAAGGGAAAGGTCCCACAGGGGAAAACTGAGGTTAACAGATATAAGCAAACTTGGACAGAGAGAGATTAATATCAAGGGAGATAGATTAGGATGTGCATTACTAAAACAGAAAACAAAACCCACCAAGTGTATCTGTTTGAGTTCAATTGATTTCAGAGTCCTTTTAATACATTGTCTAGGTGGATCAAAGACTGCCAGTTGCCAGGGACCAGTTATCTTTATTTCTGCTTTAATTTGCCTGGGTTCTTAGAACATTTTGGCCTAAGTGCACATACGAATATTGGGAAGATGCTACCCAAGGAATTCCACACTTCTGTACAGTATATAATTTCTTCTCCTTTGTGTGGGATACTAGCTAACTGCAGAAATTGACCAAAGCCAAAGCATAATTTGTCTTTACATAGCAGAATTATGCACAAAAATATGAATATTACATTTTTTTTCTCATGTCACAGGCTGTCCATGTTTTCAGGTTCATCTTGCTTTAAAGGTTTTTCTAACAATGCTTTCAAGGTGAAAAAAAAACTAAAGAAAGCTAGTTACTGAACATTGAGTAGTTTAAGTATTGAATGCCTAAATTGTGAAGTTTCATGGGAGATGAGTTCCACTTCCTTCTATTAGCCCTGTCAGTATTTATTTTCCTTGGCTTTTAAGTCTCCTCTTCCTGTTTCCTCTACAGTATTTTTCACTCCATTTTATAACTGCTCTTCCTAAATGTGTGGTTAATTTATAACATATCTTAAAAATTCTTTCTCTCTTCTCATAATTCTCGTTTTTTCTCTTTTCTCATGTCTTCTTTGCGTGACTCTTTTGACTACCTTTATGAGTTTTCTAATTTATTTACTCTCATCCTTTTATGAGTTTTTGTGATTTGGGGCCCTTGCTTGCTTGAATACATTCTACTTACTTTGAAGACAGTGCTGTGGTACAGGCGGTTGTTAAGAATCCAAAGGGCACCTTTATCATTTGAGTTTTTGGTGGAAGGGGAGAGAAGCTAAATGTCCATTTCTTTCTTCTCTGTCATACTTCTTAAACCAGGGAATCAGATAATCTTCTGAGAGGAGCTAAAGTAAAGAAGGGCTGATCAGGCCAGCTGAGTAATTCTATTGAGAATAGAGTTTCTTTCTTCTCCTTCCTCATTCCCTATCCCAGGTCATACTTCCTAGTTATTTCTTATTTCCCTGAAGTGTTCTTCTAACATGTCAGCCACACATATTTCTCTTTTCTCTGAAGCAAACTGCTGCACTGCTTATCTCTGCTATCCATGTTGGCACTAAATCACAGTGCCTTACATTTTTTTAACTTTCCTTAAAGTAATCTTGTCATTGAAACATTATTATAAGCTCTAGGACAGCAGAGTGCATGTCTTCTGTGGATTTTCAGTCGTACTTATGGTCAATTCCATGCTCAGAAGAGGCATTTAATAAATATTTTGCAGTTTCTTCTGTAAAGTCAAATTTATGCTCAGTTACTCTTTTCTTTCATAGTTCTAACAGGTGCTGTTCATGTTATATCAACCCGTTTCACAGGGGAGGATGTGGGAGGAGTTGTGCAGGTCTCTTAATGTTAAAAAGTGGTTGCATTGCAACTAAGAGCCATAATTCCTCTTTAGACGTTTCTTTAGGCTACTGTTTTTAAATTTATATATTTAAAAAGGTTAATAGTTGCTGCCAAACGTTGCTGCCCAGTGTCCTTCTGTCATAATGCAGCTAGATTTTGGATGAATATGTGTAAAAACATGAGTATGTATGTTTGTGTGTGTATATATGTATGTGCATAAATATGTTTTAAATTTTATTTTCCAGTGATTTCTTGATAGTATATTGATTGTATATTGAGCTTGTATCCTGGAACTTTGTGCTAAATTTGTACTTCTAGCAATTTTTATAGATTTCTTAGGAATTTCTACACAGACAATAGTGTTAGCTAAAACTACAATATTACTTCCTGTATTTTGAAGCTTTGTTCTCCTATTTCTTTTCTTTATTTCATATTATATTAGCAAATGTTATTACAATATTAAATAGAAGTAGTAAGAGCTGTCCTTGCATATGTTATTTTTAATGTATTGATTAATTAAAAGAACGGTGACTGGAAATGGATAGGGAGCTAAAGGAAAATGCAAAAGCTGGATTTTCTCTAGAGGTGAATGCCAATAGCAGTTCTAGGACCAGTCAAATAAATCTGTGTCCACATCAGCAAAATGCACATTTTTCTCAAGCTCTCATAAAACATTCACCAAGATAGACCACACTCTGGGCTGCAAATCACACTTTAACAAGTTTGAAAAAGTAGAAATCATACAAAAAAGATATGCTCAGATTACAATGGAATTAAACAGAAAGATAGCTGGAAAAGCCCAAAATATTTGGAGATTAAAGAAGATACTTCTTAATAACACATGAGTTAAAGAGTAAGCTCAAGGTAAATTAAAAAGTATTTTGAACTAAATGAAAATACAACTTAGAAAAATTTGTGGGATGCTGCTAAAGCAGTATTCAGATAGAAATATATCACACTGAATGCATATGTTTATGAAAAAACAGTCTAAGATTCTTTATTAGGAAACTAGAAAAAGGAGAGTAATATAAACAGAAACAAAAAAATAAAAATTATAGTGCAAATCAATTAGATTGAAAACAAAAGCAATAAAGACAATCCGTAAAATTATAGACTGCTGCTTTGACAAAAAGTAATAAAATTGCTAAACATTTAGCCTGGCTAACTAAAAGCAAAAGAGAAGACACAAATTACTACTACCAGAAATGAAAGAGGGACTATTGCTACTACTGCCATGGACAGTAGAAGAAAAATAAAGAAATATTATACACTATTCTTTGCCCATAATCTTGATAACGTAGGTGAAATGGGCCAATTCTTTGAAAGATGCATTCTACCAAAACTCAAACCAAGAAAAATATATATGGGCCAGTATCTCTTCAAGAAATTGAATCAATAATTAGTCACCTTTCAAAAAAGAAAGCACCAGTTCCAGATGGTTTCACTGGTGACTTCTACCAAACAAACATACCAATTATCTACAGTTTCTTCCAGGGAGTTGAAGCAAACGGAACACTAATTCATTTTATGAGGCCATCATTACCCTAATATCAAAACCAGATAAAGACATTACAAGAATGGAAAACTACAAACCATTATCTCTCATGAACATAGAAGCAAAAATCCACAAGATATTAGCAAACTGAATCCAACAATGTTTGAAAAAAATTACACACCATAACCAAGCAGGAGTTATTTCAGGTATACGAGGCTGATTTGGCATTCAAAATTCAATTAATGTAATCTGTCTCATCAATGGGTTAACAAAGAACAAATCATGAGATGATGTCTGTACATGCAGAAAAAGTATTTGACAAAATCCAACAGCTAGTCATGATATTATGAGAAGGCCTCTCAGAAAACTATGAATAGAGGGGAATTTCCTAAACCTGATGAAAAATGCCTGCATAAAACCTATAGCTAACATAAAATACTTAAGGGTGAGAAACTAGATGCTTTGCCTCTATGATTGGGATCAAGACAGGCTATCTGTGTTGCCACTCCTATTCAGTATTATACTAGAAGTCCTAGTTAATGCAATAAGAAAAGAAAATTTATAAGACTGGGAAGAAAGATAAAAAATTGTCTTTTTTCATAGATTATATAACTTTCTATGTAGAAAATTCCTAAGAATCAATCCTCCTCAAGAAATAAAAAAACTCCTAAAGCTAAAGAGACTGTAGTAAGTTTGCAGGATTCAAGGTTAATATGCAAAAGTCATTTGATTTCTTATATACATTGTAATGAACATTTGGAATTTGAAGTTAAAAACACATTATCATTTATGTTACCACTGAAGTGCTTAAGTATAACTCTAATAAAATATGTATATTTATAAGGAAGATGACAAAACTCTGATGAAAGAAATCAAAGGAGATGTAAATAAATGGAGAGATATACTATCAATAGGAAGCCTTAATATTGTTAAGATGTCATTTCTTCCCAAGTTGGTATGTAGATTCAGTGCAATTCCAATCAAAATTTTAGCAAGTTATTTTGTGGATATTAACAAACTAATTATCAAGTTTATATGGAAAGGCAAAAGACCTACAGTAGCCAACACAATATTGAAGGAGAAGAACAAAGTAGGAGGACTGAGATTATCCAATTTCAAGAGTTACTATAAAGCTACAGTAATTAAGACAGTATGGTACTGGTCAAAAAAAAATAGAAAAATAAGTGAAATAGAGTAGAGAACCAAGAAATACATTCACACAAATACAGTCAACTGGTCTCTGATAAAGGAGCACAAGCACATAGTTGAGGAATGATTGTCTTTTCAACAAATCATGCTGAAAAACTAAACATTCACATGCAAAAAAAAAAAAAAAAAAAAAAAAAAAAAAAAAAAAAAAAAAAAAAAAAAAAAAAAAAGGAGTCTAAACACTGAACTTACACCTTCCACAAACGTTAACTCAATGTAATATTGAGTTAATTGAGAAATCATTTTTTATGTGTAAAATAATTTATGACAAACTTCTGGAGAAGAGTGATTAGATTTAGTATTCTAAGGTAATTGTGTTGTTTTAGGAGGAGAGGATTAAGATACTGATTAACTTTGGAGGTCAGTTTGTTAAATATGCATGATAAAATATGATGAACAAACAAAGAGTAAAAATACAATGTGCAACTTTCAAACTAGTAGAAGGGAGTAACTGCATTATAAAATGAGCAACAATAGCAGCATACTTTAATCAACTAGAAAAAAGAGGGAAGGAAGGAGAAAATAGAAGATAAAATAATACATGTCAGGTAGAAAGCATCAAGTCCTAATATAACACAATATATAACACTAAATATAATCCCAATAAATACAGATGTATTTTTTTATTAGTACATATTTATGGGGTATGTGAGATGTTGTGTTACATGAATATAATGTGGTAATCAAGTCCAGATATTTAAGTGTCCGTCACTTAATATATTTTTGTTAAGTATGGTCACCCTACTCTGCTATTGATCAATGAATTTATTTCTTTTGTCTTACTATGGGTACCCTTTAACCCACCTCTCTTCATCCTCTCCCCTCACCCCCACTCACCTGTCCCAATGTCTCTGATCTGTTTTACACTACCTCCATGTGTTCATATTTTTTAGATCCCACATATGAGAATATGCAATATTTGTCTTTTTGTGCCTGGTTTATTTTACTTAGAATGACTTCCAGTTTCATCCATGTTGCCACAGATGACATGATTCCTTTCCTTTCTATAACTAAATAATGTTCCATTAGGTATGTATGTATATGTGTGCATGTATGTGTGTGTGTGCATGTGTGTGTATCACATGTTTTCTTTAGTCATGTATCAACTGAGGGGCACTTTGGTTGATTCTGTGCCTTTGCTCTTGTGAATAGTGCAACAATAAAGATGGTAGTGCAAGTATCCCTTTGATAATATTGATTTCTTTTCCTTTGGATAGAAACAAATAGTGGGATTGCTTAATCAAATGGTAATTCTATTTTTTGTCTTTTGAAAAATCCCCATATACTGTTGTCCAAAGTGGCTGTATTAGTTTGCATTCCCACCAACTGCGTACAAGAGTTTTCTTCACATCCTTGCTAACATCTGTTACTTTTTTCTTTTTATCAGTAGCCATTCTGACTGCGGTAAGGGACATCTTATTGTCGTTTTGATTTCCATTTCTCTGATGATTATGATGTTGAGCATTTTTAAATGTATCTGTTGGCTATTTTTCCTCATTTGAGAAATATCTATTCGTGTTCTTTGCCTACTTTTTAATGCAGTTATTTTGTTTTCTCCTGTTAGGCTGTTTGCATTCCTTGTATATTCTGGATACTAGTCCCCTTTAGGGTGAATAGTTCACACATATATTCTTCTATTCATCAGGTTGTCTATTTACTCTGATGATTATTTCTTTTGCTGTGTAGAAGCCTTTAGTTTAATGAAGTCCAATTTGTCTGTTTTTATTGTCTGTGCTTTTGAGGTCTTAGTCATAAATTCTTTGCCTCAACCAATGTCCAGGAAAGTTTACCTTAGATTTTCTTCTTGTGTGTGTTCTTTTTTTATATAGCTTTGGGTCTCACACTTAAGTCTGTAAACCATTTTGAGTTGACTTTTGTAGGTGGTGAGAGAGAGGTGTCTAGTTCTTCTTCATGTGGCTATCCAGCTTGTCCAGCACGATTTATTTACAACGTTGTCTTTTCTCCAGTTAAGTTTTTGTCAGCTTTGTTGAAGATTAGTTGGTGGTAAATATGTGGCTTTATTCCTGAGTTCTCTGGTCTCTTTCATTGATTGGTCTGTGTGTCTGTTTTTATACCAATAGCATGCTTTTTGTTACTGTAGCCTTGTAATTTATTTTGAAGTCAGGTAATATGATGCGTTCAGCTTTGTTCTCTTTGCTAAAGATTGCTTTGGCTCTTCAGGCTCCATATGAATTTTAGGATTATTTTTTCTAATTTGGTGAAGAATGGCATTGGTATTTTGATAGGGATTACATTGAATCTGTAGATTGCTTTGGGCAATAGGGTCATTTTAATCATATTTTTTCAATTCTTGAGCATGGGAAGCTTTTCCATTTGTGTAATCTTCAGTTATTTCTTTGATCAGTGTTTTGTAGTTTCTTTTTATATGTGTTTCAACTAATTTGAATTTATTCCTATATATTTTTATAGGTATTATAAATGGGATTGCCTTATTAATTTCTTTCCCAGCGAGATCATCATTATATACAGAAATGGTAGTGATTTTTGTATGTTGATTTGTATTCTGCAATATTGCTGAATTCATTAATCAAATCTTAAGTTTGTTGACATCATCCTTAGATTTTTCTAGATATAAGATCATACCATTAGGAAAAAGGGGCAATTTTACCTTCTCTTTTCTAATTTGGACACCTTTTATTTATTTCTCTTGTTTGATTTCTTTATTTCTCCCGTCTGATTTCTTTCTTCACTATGTTGAAGAGGAGTGGCAAAAGTGGACATTCTTGTCTTATTCCAGTTCTTAGAGGAAAGACTTTCAACTTTTCCCCATTTGGCATAATGTTATCTATGCATTTGTCACATGTCTTTTATTGATCTGAAATATGTTCCTCCTATAGCTAGTTTGCTGAGTTATCGTGAAGGGATGTTGATTTTATCAAATGCTTTTTCTGCGTCTATTCAGGTGATTATATGGCTTTTGTCCTTCATTCTGTTGATTTTCGATGTATCATGTTTACTGATTTGTGTATGTTGAACCATCCTTGCCTCTTGGTAAAAATTTCACTTGATCATAGTGTATTATCTTTTCAATGTGCTGTTGATTTAGGTTTGCTAGTATTTTGTTGAAGATTTTTGTGTCTACGTTCTTCAGGGATATTGGATTGAAGTTTTCTTATTTAGTTATTGTTGTGTCCTTGTCTGATTTTGGTATTAGGGTGATGCTAACCTTATAGAATGAGTTAGAGAGAATTCCCTTGATACAATTGGATGTATGTCCTCTCTAAATCTCATGTTGCAATGTGATCACCAGTGTTGGAGTTGGACTTTGGTGGGAGGTGTTCATGTCATGGGACTGGATCTGTCCTGCATGGCTTGGTGTCCCCTCTGAGGTAATGAGTGAGTTCTTGCTCTGTTAGTTCACATGAGAGCTAGTTGTTTAAAGAAGGCTGGCACTTCCTCTTTGCTCTCTTGCTCCCTCTGTCACCATGTAACACGCCTGCTTCCCCTTTACTTTCTGTCATGATTGTAAGCTTCCTGAGGCCTCAGAGCAGATACTGACACCCTATTTCTTATATGGCCTGCAGAACCATAGGCCAAGATAAATTTTTAAAAAATTACTCATGCTCAGCTATATCTTTATAGCAAAACAAAACAGACTAATGCATTCCTCCTCTTTTCTTTTTTGATATAGTTTCAGGAGGATTGATTTTAGTTATTTTTTGTATGTTTGGTAGAATTTGGCTGGATTCTTGTCTTGGGCTTTTCTTTATTGAGTCTTATTACTGATTCAATCTTACTTCCTGTTATTGGGCTGTTCAGATTTTCTATTTCTTCCTGACTCAATCTTGGTAGCTTATATGTTTCCAGGAATTTATCCATTTCCCCTAGGCTTTCTAGTTTGTTAGTATATACTTCTTCAGAGATTACTGTGGCATCCATTGTTATACCTCCATTTTCAATTCTCATGTTGTTTGATTCTTCTCAGTTTTTGGTTAGTCTAGCTAGCAGTTTATCAATTTTGTTTATCTCTTCAAAGAACCAGCTTTTTATTTTGTTGATCCTTTTTTATTCTTTTTAGTCTCAATTTCATTTAGTTCTGTCTGATCTTTATTTTTCATTTTCTTCTGCTAATTTGGGGTTTGTTTTCTTCTTGCTTTTCTAGTTTCTCAAGGTACATTGATAGATTATTTATTTATAATCTTTCTACTTTTTTAGATGTAGACATTAATTGCTATAAAATTTCCTCTTAGCACTGCTTTCGCTGTCTCCCAAGAGTTTTGGTATATTGTTTGTCTTTTCATTTGTTTCAAGACATTTTTAAATTTCTATCTTGAATATATTTGTTGAGACAGTGGTCATTTAGGAGCATGTTATTTAATTTCCATGTATTTGTATAGTTTCCAGAGTTGTTCTTGGTATTGATTTCTAGTTTTATTCCATTGTGGTCTAAGGAGATGCTTCATATGATTTTTTAAAAATTACTGAAATTTATTTTGTGGTCCAACATGTGGTCTGTCCTGGAGAATATTCCATGTGCTGTTGAAAAGGATGTATAGTCTACAGTTGTTGCATAGAATGTTAGGTCTAGTTGGTGTAAAGTCTGGTTTAAATCCAGGGTTTCTGGTTGATTTTCTGCCTAGACGATCTGTCTCGTGCTGACATTGGGGGTGTGGAAGTCCCCCACTATTGTTGTATTGCAGTCTATCTCTATATCTAGTAGTATTTGCTTTATGCATCTGGGTGCTCCAGTGTTTGATACAGATATATTTAGGTTTTATATTGTTTTGTTGAATTGATTTCTTAATATTACATAATGAGCTGCTTTACCTGTTTTTTAAACTGGGTTTGGCTTAAAGTCTATTTTTATCTGATATAAATATAGTTACTCCTGCTTACATTGGGTTTCCATGTGAGTGAAATACCTTTTTTCATCCCTTAACATTCAGTCTGTATGTGCCTTTATTGGTAAGGTGAGTTTCTTCTAAGCAGTAAGAAACTGGACCATTTTTTAAAAATCCATTCAGCAACTATTTATCTTTTCTGGTTGTTTTATATATTCTTTGCCTCTTTTTTTCTTCTCATTGTTTATCATTGTAGTTTGATGGATTCCTGTAGTGGTACCATTTGAGTCATTTATCTTCCTCCTTTGTGTGATTGATTTACAAATGAGTTTGATGCTTTCATATGTCAAAGTTAATATTTTGAGCGTTTCTTGTAGGGCCTTGTGGTAACAAATTCCCTCAGTCTTTGCTTATCTGGGAATCAGTCTATTTCTCCTTCATTTGTGAAGGATAATTTTGCAAAAATAGTATTCTGGGTTGGCAGTTCCTTTTTTTTTTTTTTTTTTTTTTTTTTTTTTTTTTTTTTTTTTTTTCCAGTGCTTTGAATATACCATCTCATTCTCTTCTGGCCTGTAAGTTTTCTGCTGAGAAATCTGTTAGTTTGATGGGGTTTCCTTCATAGGTGACTAGATGCTTTTTTGTTGCTGTTTTCAGGATTTTTCTATCTTTGACTTCAGGCAGTCTGATTATAATGTACCATGTAGAAGACCTTTTCATATTGTATCTGTCTGAGAACTGTTAAGCGTCCTATATGTGAGTGTGTAAATCTGTTGCTAGACTTGGCAAGTTTTATCTTTGTTTCTTCTCTTCTGGTAATACTGGTAATTTGTAAATTTGGTCAGTTTAACGTTGTCCCAAATGTCACAAAACCTTTGCTTATATTTTAAATTCTTTGTTCTTTATTTTGTTTTACTGGATTATTTAAAAGACCTGTTTTCAAGATTTGAAATGTATTTATTTTGCTGATTCTAAGATTTTAGAAATGCATTTATTTTGCTGATTCTAAGATTTTAAATGCATTTTGTTTCCTTCAGTGAATTCTTCTGTTCCAGATTTCTTTTTGGTTCTTTAAAAAATACTTATCTCTTTGGTAATTTCTCATTTATTCCCTGAATTATTTTTCTGATTTTTTTTTTTTTTTTTTTTTTTTTTTTTTTTTTTTTTTTTTTTTTTTTTTTTTTTTTTTTTTTTTTTTTTTTTTTTTTTNTTTGTATTCTTCAGAGTTCGCTTGTATCTAACTAAGATTCTTTGAAGTCAGTCTCTGGGATTTTGAAATTTTCTGATTAAGATCTATTGATGTGTTCTTTGGAGGTGTCATATTTTCTTGCTTTTTCATGTTTTCTCTGACCTTATGTTGATATCTGCATATCTGGTTAACAGCTGGTTCCTATTTTTGAAATTACTTTCATAGGGGAGGACTTATTCCTGAAGGTGTATCTATGGTGTTGGTTGGAAAGGGCACTTTGGCTTTGGTTATAGGTGGATGCCTTGGCTGCAATAGCACTCTCATCTCGCCCTGCTATCCCAGCAGTAATAGCCTGAGTTTCATTAATGCCTCAGTCCTGGCACTGCTGGGCCTCAGGACAGCACAGAGTTTGTCAAAGGCTAGGTTTGGAAATGATGTCTTGCTGTAGCTGCTTAGGTCTCAGAAAGGATGTGCGACTCAGTGTGAATTCTCTCCTAGGAGCAGTTCATCCCATGGTCTCCTGGCAGCTCCCTGAATTAGTTTCGGGGCTTGGGAAGGTTGAGGGCTTCTCTAGTGGCCAGGATTGCACAATTCCATGGTGAGGATATAGGCTGCTGGAAGTCTCTCTCTCACGCATTCCCTACTTTGGGAAATCACTCCTGGCTCCCAGCTGATCTGTCAGGGAGGATTCAAGAGTCAACCTTCTTTCCTGCTTTTGGTGCTTCCTGTCCTTTGTTGAATTCCAGTGTTCTTTTGGATAATGTATTTGGAGTGTAATTGTCTATATACTATTCTGTTTTTTTCTAAGTGGAGGAGGCAGGCATAAAATGCTTCTAGTGAACCCTCCCCCACCTGAAAAATTAATACAAATGATTAAACTTGCTAGTTAAAAGATAGATTTTCATATTAAATAAAATCTAACCATATGTCACTTACAGAGACACATAAAAGTAATAAAGACATAGTTGAGGCAAAAGGATAGGAAAAGATAAATGAGACAAATACTGGAGAAAGGCTTAGGTAGCTATGCTAATATTAAGCAAAATAGGCTCTAAAATACAAAGTTTTCTCAGTAATAAAGAGCATCACTTCATATTGTTAAATGGTTTACTAGAGAGATCAAAGGGTTACAAACTTATAAATGCTAATAAAATTTCAGGCTTCTATTCACCTGAAAATGATAAAGGTAATAATACAGAGTTAATGAATATGTTGATAAATCCACCACCAAGGTGGGAAATTTCAGCATGGCTTTCTCAGTGATCATAGTACAAATATAAATGTTAATAATAATCAAGATGATCTTAATGCATTTCACAAAATTGATACAATAGACACATACAGAAACCTGCATCCAATAATTACTATATTTGGGCAAGAAAAAGCAAATAAGAATAAATAAATTAAAAATACAGATTAGTGGTTAACTCTAGTGGTGGCTGAGTTGGTCAAGCTGGAGGATGGGATTAGGGAGAAACACAAAAGTAGCATCAGGAATACTAATAACATTTCAGTGCTTGAATGATGTGTTCATGGTATATTTTAATATAGTAGATCTTAACTTGCATTTCTATTACATATATTTTTACTGTACATATTAAATATAACATAAGAAAATGTTGTTCCTCAAATATTCTCTTCATTCTTCAGTGTGTTTCGGATTTGTTCTTGGTGTGGGAGGTACTGTATTGCTGACCGTATCAGGAAAGATGTTACAAAGTGATTCATGTCAATACCATTTTACCTGACAATCCCATTACTGGGTATATACGCAAAGGAATATAAATCATTCTGTTATAAAGATACATGCACACATATGTTCATTGCAGCACTATACACAATAGCAAAGACATGGAATCAAGCCAAATGCCCATCAGTGATAGACTGGGTAAAGAAAATGTGGTACATATATATCATGGAATACTATGCAGCCATAAAAAGGAATGAGATCATATCCTTTGCAGGGACATGGAGGGAGTGGGATGGAAGCCATTATCCTCAGAAAACTAGGAACAGAAAACAAAACACCACATATTCTCACTTATAAGTGGGAGCTGCACAATAAGAGCACATGGATACAAGGAAGGGAATAACACACAGTGAGGCCTGTCAGAGGGAGCGGGTGGAGGGAGAGCACCAGGGTAAAATAGCTAATGCACATGGGGCTGAAAACCTAGGTGATGGAATGATAGGTGCAGCAAACCACCATAGCACATGTTTATCTGTCTAACAAACTTGCATGTCCTGCACGAGTATCCCAGAACTTAAAATAACATTTAAAAAGTAATAATAATAAAGCGATTCATGTCCTCTCTCAGCAGACATTCTATTCCAGTTAATGTTAACTAAGCGCCCACCATTCCGTCTTGTTAATATTAGCAACAACCCATAATATGTCAGGGGACAGTTAGTTTTTTACAGCCACAATGGAAAGAAAGTTAGGTATATGAACTAATCCCTCCAACCTCTGAGAAACTTGGAGTAGATAAGTGCCTTCTTTTATGGACCATCTGTTCCTTTTACCTTCAGTTACAGCATCACAGAATTACATGATTTTAATAAGTAGATATTTTGTATACTTTCCAAATGATGAAACTGAACAACAGTCAAGTAACTTAGGGTCAGATGTATTTTCTACTTTCAGTGACCTTTGTACTAGAAAAGCCCACAGAATTTTTCCTCATACTGATTCTGAAATTCAGTAGACTACAAAGCAAAATTGTCTGGTCTCTTATACTGACATTAACAAGGCTTTGAGTTAAACTGATTTTTAAATTTTAAAATGAGTAATTTTGGGCATCTTAGGCCATGTTTTAAGACAGAACTCAAATGGCTTATTTTTATTTTCCACAAACTCATATTTAAATAAACGTTTGTGAAGATGTTGAATCCTCATTTCTTCACTTAACAAATTTGTTTGGGGCATTTAAAATCTGAAAGGTAGGCACCAAAAGATGACACTGGCTTTTAAACTTTGTTTTTTTTTTCTTCCCATTTTGAAATAATTTCAGATTTACAAAAATAAAGTTCAAAAATAGTGCAAAAAATTTCCATCTACTCTTCATCCACATTCCCCAAATGATCTTAAAATTGTAAAAATTATAAAAATCAGGAAATTAACATTGATATAATATTATCATCTGATCTAAAAATCTTACTCAAATTTCACCAATTGTCCCATTAATATGTATTTTTTTCCTGGCCCAGCAGAGAATCCATGGTTACACGATGCATTTGGTTTTTATGTTTTATTAGTGACCTTTAATTTGGAACAGTTTTAGTCTTTGTCTCTCATGACGTTGGCAGTTTAAGGAAGTTGGGAGAATTATTTTGTAGGATATGCTTTAGTTTGGATTTACCTGTTGTACCCTGAAGATTGAATTTAGATTATGCCTTTTGAGTAAGTCTACCACATAAGGAACCTTGTGTCTCTCTCAGCATATCATATCAGCTGCACATGATATCGATTTGTCCCATTGCTGGTGATGTCAGCTTTAATCATTAGATTAAAGTGGTGTCTGCCAAGTTTCTCCAACATAAAGTTACTATTTTTTCCTTTGTAACTAATAAATATCTTGAGGGGAGATATTTTGAAACTACATGAACATCCATCATACATTTTTCATTGTATATTTGCCCACTAATTTTACTATGAGTGATTATTTTGCCTGAAGCAGTTATTACTATGGTATTTGACAAATAATCATCTAAGCCTATCGTTTCTTTACATCTAGTAGTTGTAATTCTGTGAATAAGAGCTCTTCCTTATCCCACAATTATTTATTTATTCATTAAAAATTTATATCATTATGAACTTTTAGGATGTCTTTTTCATTCCATGGGCAATAATCTATTTCCAGCATTATTTTTTGTCTATATTATTCCGGTATTGGCCATTGGGAGCTCCTTCATGTTGACATCTGTATCTTTTTATTAGGTTTCTATCAATCAATTTTTAAGTATTTACTTGATTTCAGGCACCACAGTGTTCCAGGCTCACCTTGTACTTTCCCTGCTACAGTTCAGAAATAAACCATTTCTCCAAAGAGCCTGGTCAGAGAAGAATGCCATAGACAGAATTCAAAGCTTTTGAAATTCCCTAGAGAGCTGCAAACATTCAAATAGTGACCTTGGAAATATTTGTTATTCCATGTACCAACAACATTGTCCATATAATTTTTTAAATGCCATTTTATAACACTAGGTCTCCAAACATAGTAATGTAGTAAAATTAAAATTTTGATTTTGGCACACCAGGAAAAATAGCCATCACTCACCATCTAGTTCCAATGTATTCATTTTATTTTTATTATTTTATGAATAATTTACAGAAGTAAGAATGAGTTGATAAAAAACAGCAAAATAAGAATTTAAACATAGCAAACCATATTTTTATATCCTATTTTCCTGATTTAGGAGGTAATGTAGCCTGAATTTGGCAATGCCTTTGAATGCAGATAAACTGCTCATGGGCTGTCATATATGAACCAAGAACATAATCATCTCATAAATACTGGCTCCAGATTTTAAACAGATCTCTAGTAGGTGATAGCTCATCATTATCTCTGGTTCTTCTACCATGTGCATTATCACATTGTAATGCTACTGAAAAATTTGGGAGCTCATGATTCTGCAGAAAAAAAGGTGGCCATATTTTTGTTTCACAATTACAAAAATCTTTTTATTTTCCCTTTTATTAAGTGTCAATCAGCTTGATGAAGCCAATGAACTTTTAAGATTTCTACATAAGCTCTGTTTTTTCAGTCACCTTTACATATACCTACCTTCAGCATTTGTCCATTTATGAATATCAAGTAATTTTTATTTTTTGAGATGAAATCTCACTCTGTTGCCCAAGCTGCAGTGCAGTAGTGCAATTTCAGGTCACTGCAACCTCCACGTCCCAGATTCAAGTGATTCTCCTGCCTCAGCCTCCTGAATAGCTGGGATTACAAGCATGTGCCACTATGCCCGGCTAATTTCTTATGGAGATTCGCTATTTTGGCCAAGCTGGTCATGAACTCCTAACCTCATGATCCTCCTGCCTTGGCCTCCCAAAGTACTGGTATTACAGGCATGAGCCACCATCCCTGGCAGTACATTTTTACCAACAAATATTAGAAAAGATAAAAGAATTGTCATATGCCCTTTTGTCAAAGCAGGATGGTCCAGGTTCTTGTTGCAAAATATTAAATGATGAAGTGATTTTAATCTCATCATTAGAATCTCAAGTGCTCTGTCTCCGCCTTCATTTTTTCACTCATCTAGTAATTGTGAAATACCACTCTCTTAATTTTATTCCTTATCCCATTATGGGCAGAAAATTAAGAATTCCAAATTCTTAACTGTGTTCAATGAAAGCTGAACAGAATATGGCAAAGATGGCATCTCTAGACTTGTTTTTTACCTTCTTGAAAGGTGATGTATTGGACAACACAATTAGAAAACTGAAGGATGATAGAGTGGTGACATTCCTTTCTAGGCAATTTTACAATTTTTTGTTTCCTTATTTTAGTTTTTTAGCACAGTTAGAAATAATTGATGACTGATGATGAAATAATTCCTAGCATGATGAAACACCAAAATGTTTTAAAATGCAGGAAATGTAAGATCACTAAAATCTCATAATGTATCTTAGATCCTATACTGCATCTTAGATTTATAAAATGATCAATAGATTAAGCGATAAGAGTAAGAAAACGAGTTTAAATTATGAAGTAGTTTTTCTTTTCGATTTTCAGAAAACCTGTAGGAAACAATAAAAGTCATGAAATATCAATCTTTACAAATAATTAAAATTGCTGCACAGATAAACTTAAAAACTAAACTTGGGGCCATGTACGGTGGCTCATGCCTGTAATCCCAGCACTTTGGGAATCCGAGGCAGGCAGATCACTTGAGGTCAGGTGTTTGAGAACAGCCTGGCCAACATAGTAAGTCTCTGACTCTACTAAAAATACAAAAATTAGCCAGGCGTGGTGGCAGGTGCCTGTAATCCCTGCTACTTGGTAGGCTGGGGCAGCAGAATCACTCAAACCAGAAAAACGAAGATTGCAGTGAGCTGAGATTGAGCCACTGCACTGCAGCCTGGGCAACAGAGCAACAGAGTAAGGCTCTGTCTCAAAAAAAAACCCCAAAAAACAAAACAAAACAAAACATAAAATTAAACTTGGATCAGTGGACGCTGGTGATATTCCAAAGGTTAAAAAGTTTGATTCGGTCACATGGTGAATAAAAGGATCGTGACATTGGTAAGACTGCTTTTTCCTTAAACTTGGTAATATCCCAGAAGTGGATCCTTAATGAAACTAACTTTTTAATTTTCTTCTTTTGTTACCTGGACATCATACTGTGTTTCAAAGGAAAATGCAAATGTAATGAACTATGAGCTGTGAGAAAATTTGTTAAGTAGACTGAATGAAAAGAGAACCAGACCAGTAATTCAAGAATTTTAACTCTTAGCTCAGGCTTGAACATTAACTAGTTCTGTTTCTTTGGGCTGGCTAATCCTGGAAATTATGTATATTGGAAAGAATGTAGTAGCCTTTGAGTCAGTCACAATATGAACCTGCTTCTTCAGACTCAAGCTCCCTGTCTCTCAATTTTTTCATGTTTAATAGAGATAGTAAAATCCTGCTTCACAGTGTTATTAAGTACTAAATAAACTATAGAGACTGTCAGACTCTGGAGGGCTGGAACTCTCTTATTCATCTTTGTCTTTCCTGTGACGACCAGAAGTTATCTGAGGTTTAATTGGGTAAATTATGTTAAGCATGTTTATGAGCCGTATATTATAAATTGTAAAATGGTCCAATTACAAGGCTGTTTTGTTCATGTCAGTATAGCTGTATTAAGTGCTCTACAAATCTAAGGTATTTTCTTTTGCTTTATCTTAAAAATCTTTTGGGAAAAGAAAGTTCTAGTTTAATCAATGCCTCCTTCTACATGGGCTCATCGTTCTTATCAAATCAAGGAAAAAATGTAAAAGAAAAGCTTTGGGACATTTTCTAGAATTTGATATTTTCCAATGGTAGATTTGTATTTATTAAACCTTATCTCTGATTATTTTTTAAATGGCAGGAAATAAATATAAATCAGTTTATCATTGTGTTTATCCTAAATTGGATGATTGACTGGTTCATAAGTTCAGAAATTTCATTGTGGTTTTACTCTATAAATTTTATAGAGTAAAACCTCCTTGTATGTCTTCTAAGGTAACATGGTCTAAAAATATTAGTTTAGGTTTCTCACTCAATACCAATAACAATTTAAATTTTTTCTTGCTTTATCTTTTCTCTTGTCGTTTAACTCATTTATTAGAAATCTTATGAGAAACTGACGTGAATAATTTCTCAAATCTTTCATCTCTTTGCCATTTTAATGTAATCTCAATTTCATGTCTAAGGAGACCAAGCCTTTTAGGAAATACTGGGGTGATCATTTGAAAGTTATACCCCACCTGCCGACTCCCCATCCCCCTCTCTTTTGGCTATGTGATATAGCCTATTCAGCAAAGGGAAATAAATCTAACTTGGATTTACACGTATCACTTGTTTAGTTTAACTCACTAGTTCAGTCAGAGTCATTGTTCAGGACCTGACTATAAATTAGGTGAGTGCTTTTTGCAGTACCATTCAGGTTTCATTGAGAAGTCACTTAGGCCTCTGGCAGAGAAAGTAGGATGTAAGGCTTGATGACTGTCAGTTTGATCTACTATTTAACCCTTAGGGATATTGGCCAGATCTTGAACTATCAATAACTGTTACCTTAGCTTCAGTGTATGATTAGTATGTATGTGAGACTTCCGTTCTTGTTTGTATCTTTCATTAATTGACAGGTTCATGAAAGATAAGAACTGTAGTTAGCCTTCAGATGATGTTAAAAGAAAAACAGAGGAAATTTCTAAATTGGGGTTGAGTCCAGAAAGGTCTCTTAGAACACTTCAAATTCTGTACTTTTATTATACAAGTGTTGTTACCATAGTAGTTCCATAACACTTGGCCATTGAGTGGCTCTTTATCACCTGTGTCACAGATCCCATTCTGTTGTCTACTCCCTTAGATCTTTATAAACAACGAATGGCAGAACTCAGAGAGTGGGAGAGTGTTCCCTGTCTATAATCCAGCCACAGGAGAACAGGTGTGTGAAGTTCAAGAAGCAGACAAGGTATGTCTTTTGTAGAAAAAGATTCCTTATGAAATAACTGCCTTCAAACAGCAGAGCAGTAAACATATGCTCTCCATACACCAGTACATGCTCATGCTTCACTTTTTTCATGAGAGCAGATGGTTCTTCCTTTATTTGGAGTGTTTATCTTTCTTCAGTTGTGCCTCTTCCTCTCTAACAGGCAGATATAGACAAAGCAGTGCAGGCAGCCCGCCTGGCTTTCTCTCTTGGTTCAGTGTGGAGAAGGATGGATGCTTCAGAAAGAGGACGTCTGTTGGATAAGCTTGCAGACTTGGTGGAACGGGACAGGGCAGTTCTTGCAGTAAGTAACCTTAGAAAACATTAAGTCTTTACCCCAAATTTGCCATTCTGCTGAAATGTGCATTCCTCAGTCCTTCTAAAAGGATATTTTAAAGCAGACCTGGGGAAAAAGCTAAGGAGTACATAATATATATGAAAAATTAGACATGTTTGGATTTGGGGATCAGGTGCGGAAGTGGAGGATCAGCTGAATGTCTCCTATCACTGAATTTTGAAGAGAAAACTAGAGCTTTTCCCAACTGGTAAGGACATTCCTTTACAAAACTCTCTCTCCCCATGACCAATTAAAAACAGTCAAGCAACAAGATAGTCACCGTGCTGCCTACAGAAACCCAATATCAGATGATTCTTTTCAGAATGAAATAGAACAAGTTTTACCTCCCCAGAGTTAACCTCTTTTGACTGAAGAGAATCCTTCAGAAGCAGAGGGTGTAGTATGCACTTCTCATACACTTCTGCTCCATTTGCCCTGTGATTCTGTGAGCCCGTAGAAAGGAGAGACAGCAGGGGATAGCAACTTTCTTTCACTAAAACAATTATTTTCCTCAAATAAGGAACTTCTCCTGCACTAATGGGTTTTGTTGCTGCTGTTTTTAAAATCAAAGTCAATTTCTTAGAGAATATAAACTTTTTGAAAAATGGAACCCTTCAGGAATATATGCACTATATACTTGGGATCTCTACCTGGGATCAGTGAATATTTAGGGTATCCTTGTTCAGTCAGGGCATTCAAGCCATGAGTATAATATTGTTCCCTCTGCTTGGGAAAATAGGTCACTATTGGGCTTGCTTCTGGGAAAGCAAGCATTCATTCCCTTTCTCAGTGTCCCTCCTACCATAGTTCTTCCCTTCTACCATCCCCCTCAGAAATCTGTTCATAGTATGGGAACAAAATTATTGCTTTATGGAAATCGTTTGGGATTCTAGCTATATATAACATTTATTTGTGAATGAAAACATTTTCTAATCTGGCTTCCTAGAGAATACTGTTCGAATGAGGTGTTTAAACATACTGTGAAAACAGTGTTTCATGGTAAAGAAACTCCTTTTTGGAGATTCACAAGATACTGGGCGTGTTAAAGGCACAGGAAAAGCCTACTTTAGTAGGCTTTATTTAGTAGCATTTATGCTTCTCAAGCTTATTTGAGCCTCATTACCATTTTTCTGGCTAACATCAATATCATGCAAAACCAAGTTTTTTTGGACACATTAGAGAAGGCTGCTTTTTATACTTATCTCTTCCCTGGATTATGATTTTCTTGAGAATTAAACTTGTATTTTACCTTTTTTTTGGTAATCCTAGCATGGTTCTTAGCATGTAAGTGACAAATCAGGGCACCTAGGTGGTCAATAAATGACTGTTTCATTAAGCCAAAGATACATCTATAGCACTGGATTAACACTGTACTAGAACATGATTAGTTAATTTCTGCAGTTACATTTTCATACAATAACACTCAAATATCTTTCTTTCTCTTCTATGTGTCTCACTGATCAAGTCTCTTTTCTTACCACACCTAAATGAGATTCATGCTGTTAAACACTCTCAAGCTATGAGAAAAGTGAATTTTAGTAAGAGGTAGCCTGTGGATGAAAGGAAAGCTCCTGACTGGAAAACTGAAATTAATACTGTATCCAGAGTAAACACAATTGAAAATAAATCTACAACTGGCAATTCTCAATGAATATGACTGGTATCAGCAGCTCACAGTGACACTATTTAGGCAGCCCAGATTCTGGTTATTGACACTGTTCACTCTGTCGTGTAGATTCTGGTGCTATGCTGCCTGCATAGAGAATGTAATCCCTATCATATAAACATGCATGTTCTAAAAAGTACTAGGAAATAGTTTGATCCTTTTTAAAGGGTGAGCCAGTATACAGTAGTAAGTAACATGATGTTTTTAAATAAGGTTCGTTTCATTCACATAGCAAGTACATAAATTGCAATGGAAGTTGTAGTATTTTCATCTCATTGATTGGAGAATATTTTAATTTTAGCCTTGTCAGAGATCAAATAATTTTCACACCAGTGTATCTTATATAGGGGGAAAAAAGGAAATTACCCAAACATATTTTTTTATTTCACTTGTCAAACTTGTAACAACTTTAATATTTCTAAAGTCCAAATACTCTTCTATTTCAGCGTGTTCATTTTTCATTGTTTTTGTTACAGACTTAGCCAGTTTAGGAACATGTCATTAAAATAACGTTTATAATGTAAAGCAGTTCAATATTGCCATTTTTATTAAATGGAGCAGATATTTCACTCTTCATAGATAATGGTTGTTAACATAAATGTTTACTAAAAACCAGCCTTTAAGTTGTTAACATCTGGGCTTCCCTAGAGGAGATCTTGTTTATTTGGTGGTAATAAATAAACTCGCTGTGCACTGTGGATATTCCATTTCTCAGCAGGGATCTTGGCAGCTGTGGAGAACACTTTCTATTCTCATCAGTTGCATAAAAAGCCCATGTTCCTGCTCCTTTTTAGATGGATTCAGATTACCGCTGTAGACACACCAAAGAATTCCCAATGAGCTCTGATCATTAATATAATGGAAGCTGTTTTGACAAGCAGAACATTTCTTTATCATTAGTTAAAGAAATATTGTGTTAATGTATTTGGATAGTGGTTACTGGAAGCACACAGGCACAGGAACATGAACCTATATACTCCCTGTGGTTTTTAGTAGGAACTAAACCAAACTGGCAGTACTAGAAATCTTTTTATTTGAGAATTCATAGTTGACCAGGTATGCATCTCCATTCATATTCATTTGTATTCTCTCTGTTCCTTTTTTCTTCTGCTCCAGAAATTAGTTAGTGTATTGCTGGAAAGTTCTGGGAACTTAATATCTCTCCATTTCTTTTCCAACAGACCATGGAATCCCTAAATGGTGGCAAACCATTCCTACAAGCTTTTTATGTGGATTTGCAGGGTGTCATCAAAACCCTTCGGTATTATGCAGGCTGGGCTGATAAAATTCATGGGATGACCATTCCTGTAGGTATGTGCAATCTGAGTATGTTGAAAAGGAAAATGTGAGACCACCAGAAATGCAGTTTTACCACCAAACACAAGTCGCAGTCACGTAGAATACAGATATGGGCACACTTATAGCAGTTAGAACTGAGTGAAGAACCAACCAAATTATGTCACTGACTCTGACAACTTCCCTTTTTCTGTAGATAGTCTGTGTATAATATCTACAGGGACAAGCCTATAGGGGTCTTAACAGATACAGATAGGGACCAGCCACTTAAATCAATACATCATTCATCCAAGGAACAGGTATGTATTTGTCCACTGGTAAATGTTCAGTGTTGTGCTAGGTTAGCTGATGGGGTAGATAGGAAAGGGCATTATGGATGAAGGGGAAGTCATGGGAAATTCCAAGAAGGTTAAGACTTTCTCCTTGCCCTCCTGAAATGTAAGATCTACTCTCTGGAAGGAAATACTCTAAATGTTAACAGTTGTCTCTGAGGGGTGAGATTATGGCTGATTTTCAGTTTCTTTTTTATATTTTTCTCTACTTTCTATAAATTTCTCCAGTGGCCATGAATTACTTTCACAATCTGTAAAAACAACAGTAATCCTAACCCCTTTTTATTATTAAGATCAGGGTTAGATGACAAAATCAACAATATGAAAAAGTTAAAGGCCCCTTCAGGAGTGTTATAATTGGGTGCTAAGTTGTGTGCTTCACCTGTTGGTACAGTAGCCCTTTAAATGAGAGGAAAAGTATCCAAGACTAAAGCAACTAAAGTAGTCATTGAAGAGATGTTGATCTGAGCTTGAACACTAGTGGTAGCTAATACCAATTGAGTGCTTTCACAGCAACACCAGGAGAAAGGCACTATCATAAACATCTTCAGTTCACAAAGGTGGAAAGGGGTCTGGTGAAGTAAAATTAGTTTTTCTATTTCATAGAGTAAGTAAGTTTTAGAGCTAAAACTTTGATGTTAGAACCTAGGCTTATAACCACTTCACTAGAGAATTCCAAAAAGATCCCAGGAGGAAGAGATATCCTTAGTATCCACTAAGCACTGTGCCAGGTGTTCAACCTGTGTTCTGCAGAAGGCAGTCTCCTTTCCATGGAGAGTGCATAGTAGCAGGAGTGGAAAGTAATGCTGAGGACTTTGAAGTGTCTCTTTTGGGCCTTCTAGCCAGGCTGAGCAGTAGTGATTTACTAAAAAAGGGAATGGTTTGGCTGATAGTGTGGATGGCTCAGAACAGTGCTTCTCAAACTTAATGGGTACATGAATCACTGAGGATCTTCTTCAAGTGCAGTTTTTGACGGAATAGGTCTGGGGTGGCACCTGAGACTCTGCATGTCTGATCAGCTGCTGGTCCTCTGAATTGAGTAGCAAGGAGAGGACACAGCAGAACCAAGTTTGGTGGCTATTGTGATGTCTCATGTAGGCGTGGTATGACAAGGGAGGAATAATTTACAGTGAGAACAGAAAAGGTTTAGAGATACGACTTCCAAAGATTATTTTTTAAATTGCTCCCACAAATGATGAGGACATGTGGAATGTTAGTCCTTAGAAAAGGCATTTCTGATTGTAGGGGCCCTTCACCTCCAGCCAGGTTCTTCCCTTGTTCAAATGACTGCGAAGGGTGTAGAAGATTGCTCTTGGGGAAAGTCAGAATCTTAGTTCATTTCTTGTTCTAAGGATAATACAGAACAGTTGTTCTCCAGCATCACTTGCAGGTTGTGGGGATGGCCTAAGTGAAGCAGAAAGTCACTATTTGTTATGAGCATACCTTTTAGAGGTCCTGAGAGTTAAAACCTTTGTCAGCAATGGGAAACAATGCCAGTCTTTTTAGGTGGGGAGGCCTGGCCTATATCTGTACAGAAAAGTAAATTAAGAAGCTCAAAGGCCCTAGTTGTTTTTTTTTTTTGGTTGGTTTTTTTTTAATTACAACGTCAGTTTCAGAACTTCTTGTTC
>NW_016107389.1:5135862-5159686 GCF_001604975.1 Cebus imitator | reverse complement strand
TTTTTTTTTGGTTTCTTTTTTTGTCCCCATACCACCTGCCATTTCATTATTAAAACAACAAATATGTTTTAGGCATTTAAGTATCTTTTCAAACTATTTAAAAAGCTCTGAGGAATACTGTGAAACAAGGCATTGCACATAGATCTCTATTTGGCCCAACTGTAGCCTGGTTTTCTTTTATTTCGTCGGGAGGGAAGACCCTGATTAGATAAAGACAAATATTGATTGGCATCCCTGATGATGTTTGATGCTTTAATGTAACTTGATCTGGTAATAGAGGTGGTTGGCTCGTAAGCCTCACTGTTTTCATCTAATGCTTTTTGGAGATTCTGTGGATGCTTATCTCTGAGTTAGAAATCCAGGGCATAGAAAAGACTCTTAGAGTAGTCTTTCCCAACTTTACAACTTTACTCATTAACTGGTATTCAGCCAATGAAGGAAAAAATGAGGAATTCTCTTAAACTCTCAGTAACTTTGTTTCCCAAAAAACAAAAAGTTTTTCTGAAAGTGCCTTTAGAGGTATACTGGATGAGGGAGTCTCCCTGCCATCAGGCCTATATGCAGAACTCTTAGGAGGCTGAAGTATGGCTCATAAGAGCTCTCTCCACGGTATCTCAAACAAATGAGGGAAGGATGGAGACAGAGGTTAACCTGGCAGCTTTCCTCTCTGTTCCAATTTTACATTTGGGCTTGCCTAGAGGCTGCTTATAATTCAGCCAACAATGTCTTTGGTTAGTCCATTGCTTAGTGAATGTAGCTGTACTAAATTAGAGGAGATATAGGAGAAGATCACAGAAAGGAGCATCATAATTACTCACTTACTTATTCTCAGATTTGTCCAATAAATTAATACGTTTGTAGTTGTCATTTGTAACTCCATAATTTAACGTCAGCTTTATTTTGTCTCTGCATACTTGGCCGTTTTTCTACAGTGAAGTCAGTAATACAGAAAGTCCATTAGTCTTTAACCATGAGATCTTTATTGTGCTACATGCATTTTCCTGCAAAACAACCTAATTTTATGTTTGGAATTATAAGGAAATAATGTAGTTTGTATTTGCATAGAATTTAAAAGTATAAAATATTCGTTCATGTATAATATCTATGTGATTATGTGTGTGATCTGATGAGATAGTCTGGATTTTAAATGGTATTTTACCCATTTTACCACTAAGAAAATAAGACCGTAAGTGTTTAGTGTCTAGAAGAAGGTCACATGGGTAGTAAGTGGGAGACCTGAGATTAAAACTCAAGCTTTTTTCTGCCTAAGCCTAAGCCATGGTAAACTGTCTTCTCATGGAGATTGGTTCAGCAAAGCAGGAAGGTGGCCCTGGTGAAGTTATTACCCCATGCTGAGTATTCTTTTTACTAATACACAGTTTATTCTCATTATTTACGGTAGTTATGTTTTATAAAGTTGTCACCAACACTGAATTAGCAAATACTGAACTATTGCTTCTAGGGGAAATACAAGGTTAAGTTTCTGCAAGCTTCTGATAACACCATTCTTGTCCACCGATGGCCTTGTTTTATGTGCATTTCTGTTGAAAGAGCCTTTGTTTTATATATATATATATATATACATACACACATACATACATATACACACACTTGATTTATGAACACTGAACTCATGGCCAACCAGACAAAAGTACTATAACTCATACCTGAATGAAGCTTGTCTGATGCATGTATTTTCTTTGTAAGGCACTTCAGACTTCTTGCACTTAGAAACACTAGACAGCACTCAACACTATGCTTAGGGGCCATTTTAAACAGCAAAATCATGGACGAAAGGCAAAAAATATGAAAAATGTGGCACTAAACAGACCACAAAAAAGACACTTTTTTTTTTTTTAACAACATAAGAGCTGAAGCAATAAGTCATAGCGTCACCCTGTTCAACCTCAGCTAACAATATGTGCGTCAGGTGACTCAAAATTTTCCCTGCTGTGGGGAAATGCAAATTAAAACCACAATTTAATCACCTCACTCCTGCAAAAAGAAAGGCCATAATTTTAAAAAAATAGATGTTGGCATGGATGTGGTAAAAGGGAACACTTTTACACTGCTGGTGGGAATGTAAATTAGTACAACCACTATAGAAAACAGTATGGAGAGCCCTTACAGAACTTAAAGTACAACTACTGTTTGTTCCAGCAATCCCACTACTGGGTACCTACCCAAGGAAAATAAGTCATTATATGAAAAAGGCACATGCATATGCATGTTTATAGCAGTACAGTATACAACTGCAAAAAAACGGTACCAACCAAAATGCCCATCAGCTAATGAGTGGATAAAGAAGATGTGTATGTACACCATAGAATACTACTCCACAATAAAACAGAATGAAATAATGGCCTTTGCAACAACTTGGATGGAGCTAGAGGCCATTATCTTTGTGAAGTAACTCAGGAATGGAAAACCAAACATTGTATGTTCTCACTTATAAGTAAGTGCTAAGCTATTAGGATTTAAAGGCATAAGAATGATATAATGGACTTTTGGGAAGTCTAGGAGGGAGGTGCGTGTTAGAAGACTACATATTGGGTATAGTGTACACTCCTCAGTGACCGATGCACCAAAATCTTGGAAGTCACCGCTAAAGAACTTATCCATGTAACAAAACGCCACCTGTGCCTCCAAAACTATTGAAATAAAAAAATTATCTGCTTTGGATATACATGCCCATAAATGACTCTGAGAACAATCAGTACTTATTTTTGGGTTACAAGTAAATTTTAAGAAGTAGGCAAGTTCTGAAATACGGAATTCACAAATAAGAGCGACTGTATCTAGAGCCTTCTTTACTCCAGATAGCATTTATGAGGCTTAAATGTTTTGGAACACTTATGGTGTGGATCTCCCTGCCTAGATCCCAATCATATGAGTGGAGGGGGCTTTCATAGTGAGTGTCAGAGATAGCACACAAGTTGTGTTTGGTCACCCATAAAAAAGAACCTGAAGTGAGTTTTTTTTGTTGTTAAATTTTTTAAATGTGAGACTGCTTTGCAACATTGAATTATACTCCATGGTTCATCCAGCATAGCATCTCTAACACTAAAGGACAACAACCAAAAAGAATGGGAAGATAAATGCTATTACCTCTTTTATTTATTCCCATTTGGGAAGGCTAGAGAAAGGTATCATGTAATTAGAAGAGTTCTTCTTTTACCTCCTTTACGTGGCATCACCTTTGATCTCTTATTCATTCACCCATTTCTTCATTCATTCAACAGATTTTTTTTTAAGCACCTGCTGCATTTCAGCTCCTGTATAAGGCATTGGGGTTACAAAGGCACATAACTAAGATGTTTGAAGGACAGTAAGAAAAACAAGTAGATATGGAACTGGAATACAGTGTGGTCTACTTAGATATGGAAGAATTAAATTTGGTGGGACACCATAGGAGAGACATCTTATGGTATTAAGGCCTCCTGGAGAAAGTGGTAGGATGTCTAAGTGATAACCTGAAGGGGCAGGTAACTAAAGATGGAGACAGGGACATCACAGGCAGTGGAAATAGCTAGCACAAAGCATTAAAGGAGGAGAGTACCATGTGTTAATGGATCTGAAAATATAGGCAGATAGAGAAGACACTATGGCCCTGAGTCTTGGACAGCCATGCTGTGAGTTTTATTCTGTAGGCAACAGTGAATCACCAAATTATTTTAAATAGGTGAATGCGTTGATCAAAATTACATTTTAGGAATTGCATTGAGTCTATATATTGCTTTGGACGGTATGGTCATTTTAACAATATTGAGTCTTCAAATCCATGAGCATGGGTTGTTTTTCTGTTTGTTTGTGTCACCTGTGATTTTTTTCATCAGCGTTTTATAGTTCTCCTTGGGGAGATCTTTCACCTCCTTGATTAAAAATTCTTTGGTATTTTGGGGGGGCGGCTGCTGTAAATAAAATGAAGCTAGGTGTCCATCAATGGATGACTGGATAAAAAGATATAGATGTGTACACATCATGGGGTACTACACAGCCCTAAAAAAGAATGAGGTCATGGTTTTTACAGCAACGTGGATGGGGCTGGAGGTCATTAGACTAAGTGAAATCACTAAGAAAGAGAAAATCAAATACCACATGCTCTCACCTATAAGTGAGAGCTAAACATACAGAGGGACATAATAGACACTGGGGTCTTCAAAAGGAGGGAGAGTGAGAGAGGGCTGAAGGTTGAAAACTCTCTTGAGTACCATGTTGACTATTCTGGTGAAGTGCACACTAGAAGTCCAAATCTCATAGTTATGCAATATATCCATGTAACAAATCTGCACATGAACCCCTTGAATCTATTTGAAAAAGAGCATTTTGACTACAAATGGATAATCAGTTGGATAGAACAATTACTTGCTTAATTTCTCCCCATAAAGGATATGTTTCACTTTGACTACAAATAAATAATCAGTTGGAGAGAGCAAATAACTACCAAATTTCTCCCTGTAAAGGATAGCCTTCAAGTAGAATATTTGAGAAGGAGAGAAAAAGGGTTATCTCATGACCATGTTGAGCAATGAGCTAGAAGGCTGCTTCTGTCCCTGAATTGCGAATTTCTCCCGCCCATCTTCATTCTGTTCCACCTAAGGTCCACGGCTGGATGGTATTGCACAACTATGCAATACTACTTAGATTCACAAGAGTCTTGATGTTGCTTCCTTTACAACACTATCCATTATTTCCTGCCATGGTACCCAATGGAGCCATTCTCTGTTGACCATAAATCCTATGCCTTGACCCTTTTACGATGGCAGTGCCTAATTATGATGATAAATAATCATTACTATGACCTATGGAACACTTTGTACCTATTATTGCTAATCTTACAGCAACCCTAAAGAAATGTATTTTTCCCTCATTTTAATTATTTTTAGCCTGTATTCAAATCCTTTTCTCCTCTCATGTCCACAACCTCTTTGTGATGAAGGAAGAATCAAAGCTTTTTAGTTTACTTAGGGAGAAATGCAAGTTAATTTGTATTGCCTTAGATTTTTTTCTGTAACAAGTTGGTTTTACTGACTTTGTGTATGTAAGCAGACAAAAATGTAGTCTGTGTTTTAAGCTGAATTCTGATGTCTAAATGGACTTAGGATATTTTAGCATACAGAAAAGATAAAAAACTACTCAAGTCATATATAATTATTTATCTGCTTCACCCTCTTCTAGTTTTACCTGTTAAACTAAAGAATATGATAAAATACACAAAGATGTTGATTCAGATCCTAAGGTTTTGCCTTGAATTAGCTTGACCTGGTTTATTGTCATTAACAACAGATGCATAGAGTGAAATCTGAAATCTTGTTCTGTCAGAATAAGAGTGAAGAGCGATTTGCTCTGCCCACCTAAGAACAACCGGGGCTTGTTAGTGGGACCTGAATTGATGGTGACAGGAGGTCATGAAGTCAGCTTCACAAGGAACCTCTTTAAGAGGTTGAAACTGTAAAGGACCTCAGGGATCCCTAAGGCCAATCTCCTCATTTTACAGAGTAGGTCCAGGGAATTAAATTCACTTCTGTCAGGACTATGTAGTGGAATAGTCATAGAATAAGCTATCTTCATGACAGACTCAGGAACATAATCTAACTTCTTAGAAATTACCAGCAGACTCCTGGGAAGAAAAACATCCATACACTTCATACTAACATACAGTTTCAGTGTTTGTGTAGGTATTTGTAGAGTTTATCATAGTTATAAAATGTTCAGTGAGGTCTGTTCAGTGTCAACATGATAGGAATCTGCTACAGTACATACATAATGGAATAGTTCAATGTAATAATCTTATTGTTTAACACTGTGCACATAAAAAGGATTGCCAGCTCCTTAAAAGATGATTCTGTACACAATAGAGATTGGAAGATCACCTTCATTCACTGAATTGTGTTACAGATTTTTATGCTATTGAATAAATTTTTTTGTTGTTGTTACTAGGTATACAAAATTTGTTACAGTTCTCCTAGTGTTCTTAGTGTCATAATTGGAAGCTATTTCTTAAGGTCCATATTTGACAAATTTCTCAATTTCTGGCACATTTCAGATTGTTCTGATTTTATCACTATTTACAGATTGTTTCATCTTACCCTAGTTTATATTAATATATAGGATGTGCCAATGCTAGATATTTTTATGAGAATAAAAGTTCCATCAAAATTTCTTTCAGGCATCTATACAGTCTGATTTAAGAAGTAATGTATGCCTTGAAGGCATTATCCAAGTAATTAAATTGTTCTAGTTAACAAAATATTGCTGTCTTTTCTGTGTAGTGTGATAAGCCCCCGTTAAAAAACATAGAACAGTGGCTCAGTAGTTCATAAATATAGTAGAGGCTTATTCTACTGTTATCTCTGGGGACAAAGTCTTTTCTTAATGTAATTATAGAAATGGCTCAATACACACATATTCTGTAAAATTTAATTCACTGTTCAGCCAAATTCATAGTATAATGAAATATTTAATTGTAAGGTTTTTATATTTTTTGAAAGTTGTGAACTACTCTTTGGTCATTAAAAGCACCCAGGTATTAAAACTCGTCAGGAAAGTTACCTCTGAATGGGTCTTAAAATAATCCTCTTTAAGAGCAATATGTATTTTACCTTCGAGTGGAAGGGAAAAGAGACATCAAAAGATAAAAAGCCCTAGACATGTGATAGAATATTTCTATTTCGATCTCTTATCTCTTCTTTAGTTTTCTCCACCATAGTCATGTTCTAACCTATTGACCTAGAATGTTGTATTCAGAGCATATTCTAGTATCCTTATCAAATGCAGTCCTTTCTTATGCAGTCTGAGTTCTGTCTGTAGTCCCTCATATTTGGTAAGAAGACCCAAAACTATTCAGAGCCTACAATGGAGTATCTGAATTTGGGTTGAGACTGTTTTTGTATCAGGCTGTTGATCTTACAGCACAAAGCTAGAGGAGTGAAACAACCTTTTAAGTCATCCTGCCATATTGAGAGAGCATCGTTAGCATAAAAGACGGAAAATGGGCTTTAATATTTTTCTAGGAAGATAAGAGTACTCCTTAGGTATCATCTGAAGTATAGATGAGAGAGAGAATTAACACTCTGTGTCCCCTTTGAGTTGGCTCTGCCTAGATGAAAGGGAGAGAGGTGCCGAGTCCTGGGCTCACCCATTCCAGGGAGCGTTCCTCTGTAGTGTTCCCTTCATAACCTTATAACAAGTTTCCATGTGTTCTGTGTTCATATTCACAAAAGAGTTATTGGTTTTTTTAATTTTACCCTATTTGTGATCCTTCTTGACATTATATTGTAATCCTGTGATTTATCATTATCCACCCAAATCCAACACCTTCCTCTCAAGAGTCATTAATACGTTTTTATGGGTAAAGAACTTGAATTCTGAAGACCCAGATCCAAGTCCAGGAGCCTTAACTCAATCAATGGTACTACTTTGGACTTAACTTCTCTGTGTCATATTTTCTCTGTTTATAAAATGCTGAGAATTATAGTTGTTTTTTTTCCATAGAGTTTTCAGTGTAAAATGAGATAAGGATGTGAAAATTACAAGGCTCTATGGAAATTCTGATACAGTGTTTTAATTTTTTTGATTTTACCATGCTAAAGTATTAAAAATACAGATAAGATTCTCCTACACTTTACACTCCTTTCAGGCAAACTAGTACAGTTATTAGATAAAAAAGAAATAAAAATGAAGTCAGCTTTAGAACAACTTTAGGGCATCATAATATACATGGACTCCCTTTTACCCTCCTTGTCTTGCTACTCAGAGTGTGGTCCATAGATCAGAAGCATCAGCCTCATTTGGGAGTGTGTAGAAATGCAGACCCTCCAGTCTCATCCCAGACCTGTTGATTCAGAATCTGCATTTTCACAAGATCTTTATATGCTTTGTGTGCACATTGAAGTTTGAGAAGCACCGTATAGCATCCCATGTAGCACTGGCAGCATTCAAGATGATTCTATATAGGAAACAAGTAAACATTTTTAAAAATTTTAGTTTGAAGAATATTAGAAGAAAATATTAGCCCATGAAACCTATTATTTTACAGATTTTCCTTAAGGTAAGGCTAACAGGTAGCTATTTACATATTTTTAGCAGGTGAGTTGATTTAACAGAAATTAAGTAAATGGTAGAGCAAATGATACTTGGAAATGGCAAAAATTAGGAAAGTGGCTTTTATGACTAGTCTTAAGGCAACTCTGATCTAGAAGCTGGATTCATAGCAGGGTCTTAGTATCTGTGAATGGCCTTTGGGGTGCTGTCAGCCCTAGCTGAAGGTGCCCATAGAAAGCTTAGCTTTTGGGTTTGTCAGGCACCCTAGGTCAGACTAGGGGTGTCATCTTTCACCATCTACATGAAAATACAAATTGAGACTACAAGATCTAGGGCCCTTTATTTTATTTTAGTTCTGGCTAGGATACATGTGCAGGATGTAGAAGTTTGTTACATAGGTAAACATGTGCCATGGTAGTTTGCTGCACCTATCAACCCATCAGCTAGGTATTAAGCCCAGCATGCATTGGCTATTTATCCTGATGTTCTGCCTTCCCCACCCCCTCCCCAGAGAGGCCCCAGTGTGTGTTGTTCCCTTTCCTGTGTCCATGTGTTCTCATTGTTCAGCTCCCCCTTGTAAATGAAAACATGCAGTGTTTGGGTTTCTGTTCCTGTGTAAGTTTGCTGAGGATAATGACTTTGAGCTCCACCCATTGTTTCTGTAAAGGACATGATCTTGTTCCTTTTTATGGCTGCATAGTATTCCATGATGTATATATACTACACTTTCTTTATCCAGTCTATAATTGATGGGTATTTGGGTTGATTCCAACTCTTCGCTATTGTGAACAGTGCTGCAGTGAACATATGCATTCATTTATCTTTATAATGGAATGATTTATATTCCTTTGGATATATACTCAGTAATGGGATTGGTGGTTAAAATGGCATTTCTGGTTCTAGGTCTTTGAGGAATTTCCATACTATCTTCCACAATAATTGAAATAATTTACATTCCCACCAACAGTATAAAAGTGTTCCTGTTTTTCTACAGCTTTGCCAGCATCGGTTGTTTCTTTACTTTTTAATAATTCCTATTCTGACTGGTGTGAGATGGTACCTCATTGTGGTTTAGATTGCATGTCTCTAATGATCAGTGATGATGAGCTCTTTTTTTGTGTTTGTTGTTGCATGATTGTCTTCTGTTGAAAGATGTCTGTTTGTGTCCTTTTGCCCACTTTTTTATGGGATTTTTTCTTGTAAACTTAAGTTCCTTGTAGATTTTGGATATTAGACCTTTGTCAGATGCATAGATTGCAAACAATTTCTCTCATTCTCTAGGCAGTCTGTACACTCTGATGATAGTTTCTTTTGCTGTGCACAACCTTTTTTGTTTAATTATATCCGTTTTGTCACTTTTTTGCTTTTGTTGCAGTTGCTTTTGACATTTTCATCATGAACTCTCTGCCCGTGCCCATGTCCTGAATGATATTTCCTGGATTTTCTTCTAGGGTTTTTATAGTTTTAGGTTTTACACTTAAGTCTGTAATCCATCTTGAGTTAATTTTTGTATAAGATGTAAGGAAGGGGCCAGTTTCAATTTTCTGCATATGGCTAATCAGTTCTCCCAGCTCCCATTTATTAAATAGGGAATCCCTTCTCCATTGTTTGTTTTTGTCAGGTTTGTTGAATATCAGATGGTTGTAGATGTGTGGTTTTAGTTCTGATTTCTCTGTTCTGTTCTGTTGGTCCCTGTGTCTGTTTTTGTACCAGTATGATGCTGTTTTGGTTACTGTAGCCTTATAGTATAGTTTGAAGTCAGGTAGCATGATGCCTACAGCTTTGTTCTTTTTGCTTAGCATTGTCTTGGCTATATGGGCTCTTTTTGGTTCAACATGAATTTTAAAGCAGTTTGTTCTAATTCTGTGAAGAATGTCAGTGGTAGTTTAATGAGAATAGCATTATTTTGGGCATTATGGCCATTTCCATGATACTGATTCTTCCTATCCATGAGCATGGAATGTTTTTCTATTCGTTTGTGTCCTCTCTGATTTCCCTGAGCAGTGGTTTGTGGTTCCCCTTGAAGAGGTCCTTCACTTCCTTCATTAGCTTTTGTCTTAAGTATTTTATTCTCTTTGCAGCATGAATGGGAGTTTATTCATAATTTAGCTCTATGCCTGTCTATTGTTGGTGTATAAGAATGTTTGTGATTTTTTGCACACTGATTTTGTATCCTGAGACTTTGTTGAAGTTGCTTATGAGCCTAAGAAGCTTTTGTGTTGAGAGTGGGGTTTTCTAGATACAGGATTGTGTCATCTGCAAACAGACAGTTTTATTTCCTCTTTTCTTATGTGAATACGCTTTAAATCTTTCTCTTGCCTGAGTGCTCTGGTGAGGACTTCGAATATTGTGTTGAATAGCAGTCAGTGGTAAGAGAGGGCATCCTTGTCTTGTGCTGGTTTTCTGGCTTTTGACTGTTCAGTACGATATTGGCTGTGAGTTTGTCATACATGACTCTTACTATTTTGAGGTATGGTCTATTAATACCTAACTTATTGAAAAGTTTTAATGTGAAGGATTGTTGAATTTTATTGAAAGGTAGGCCCCTTTCCGTGTCCCTTCCACTTAGTGCTCTTTTGGGAAGAGCTCAAGCACAAAAACAGCCTTTGTTTTTTTAATTTACTACTTAGACTAAATGTAGGGCCTAGAAGAATCAGTCTAATTCTCTGTGGTGGCCTGTAGCTAAATGTTTATCAAATCTGTGAACAGTTTATCCAGGAGAGTTTTAAGTCCTCAAAACTCAGTTTCTCTTGAGATACAGTTTTGGAGTCAAACTCAATTCCTCAAGAGGCCAGATTTTTAAGATTTTTATCTACATTTTTCCCTTCTAACTTTCTTTTTTTTTTTTTTCAGTTACTTATGACATTATATAAGCAAAACAAATAAATTTGTAAGCATCTAGAATGTGTAGGGGGAAATGGTTTATTTATGAATTGCCATGCCAAGCCATGCTGCCTATGCTGCCTTGTGAGTTTTTTCCCAAGCCATTCCAGGTTCCTACGTGTGCTGCTAAAATAAACACCTGTGTTCTTCTGTGCATTTTCCCCACTCTTTTTTCCTCAGCCCCTTGTGCACTCCATCTTGACATTACTCTTGGATTCTATGGTCTGTGACTATCCGCCTGAACCCATCACCTTAACCAACTTAGAGAGTTCAGTTGCAGAAGATTTTCTTATAATGAAACTATAGGTTATTGATCAGTGGTGTTGCTCCTCATGAAAAACTTTCCAGAGATTTATAAATTGAAGAAGCATGGTAACTTATAGTTATATAAAGAATGATATCCAGAAGATTCTTTCGTTATCTGCATACAAAGCTAAATAGTTCATTTCATTTTTAAAGTATTACTTAGACTTCATATTGTCATCCTATGGCCAGTTGGAACGTCTTTGCTATTTTTTTGTTGTAATAGGAGATATTGTAAAATAATTTTATACAATTGCAGAACCCAGCCTCCTTCCTAATTTCTTCCATTTAAAATAATGTACATAAAACAAAGTCAAGAGACAAGTAGCAGATTGTGGAAAAATCTTTGCAGTATTATGACAGAGGCCTAATTTCCTTAATATCCATAGAGCTCTTCAAATGGCTAAAAAGAATAACCCAGTAGAAAAAAAGCCAAGAAATAAGCATGAAAAGAGATCAACTCCCATGTATCGTCAAACAAAAATCAAAACAAGTTGCTGTTTTCCAACTGTTAGATTGGTTGAAATGAAAATGTTTGAAAAACCTCAGTATTAAAGAGTAGGAAAAATAGTATGTTGTTGGAATTATGAATTGTTAAACTTTCCCAAAGGGTGATTTGGCAATATTTATGAAATGTACACAGACTTGGATCAAGAAATTCCACAGATATGAAAAGACATGTATGTAATGATAGTGTTTGCAGCATTGTTTATAATAGCCTAAACTGAAAGTAAGTTCTGTGTCTCTTAGGAGGGTTTACAGTAGTACCATTGTTTATTGAGCCCATGGAATAACCTGAAGCCGCTAAAAGATGCCCTAGCTTTATGGGGGGGGGGGGAAGGAAGGAAAAAACAAAATATAGAAGACTGAATAATATGATCCCATTTGTATTAAAAAAAAAAAGGATGAAAGGATGCTATATATACTCTACTTATATGTGAATAATTGTTCTTTGAAAAGATGAAAGAGGTAATTATGGAAAGAGGGGGTAGAGATCAGAGATCCAGAGGATAGAGAGCGGCAGTGGGAGAGTAAGACAGAGGGTAAGGCCTTTAATTATTTAAAAAAGAAATTTGAATTTGTCAAAACAATTTTGCGTGATAAATGTTAGTGATTTAGGTGTGTTGAGAGACAGTGATAAACACTCTAATTCATTTCTCTTTTCCCAACCCACACACTCCTCCTGTCCCCCACCTTCATTCCCACCCCTAATAGTTATGCTTTCCTGAATATTAGCTGAGTGTTTTCATTTCCCTTGGGGGACTGCTTTTGAGAGAGAAAACAAGTATCAGTGAAGTGACCAAAGGGCTGGCCATGGAGGGAAAAATAAAGGCTTTGCCCAGTATTGAAAATGAAAAGCTGTCTGCTAAAAATGAAACCATTGTTTGGTAATTTCACTTAACCATTTAAAATAATTCAGATAAAAGCAATGACATTTTCCTGAAGAATTTGGTTTGGACTTCTTCTATAATTAATTATTTTAGTTGCCTATTGCTCCTATAAGGAAAACAAAGTTCTTTTTCTCAAGCCCTTTTTCTTTTAACCCCTAGGGATACAAGGACATTCTCATTTCTATGTCTAGTTTGAGGCAGACGCTTTGCATTATTGATGGAGTTCTTTTTAGAAATGGACTTTTGCCTTCTTTAAATAGCCTTGGACATGCCTGTGTCTCACCATTACCCAGGAAGTACATTTTGACACCTGGATTGAGTTATGAAATATATCTTTTACTCCTCACTTTCTCCAGTTGCGCAGCATTTTAAATTCACCCAATAGCATTTTACTTAGTTTATTTTAGTACTTCAGAAAGTTATTTAAAAGTTTGTTGACTCAGTTTTTAAATCAAAAACTGTTCTACATGTTATTTTAATATTTCACATAAAATTTAGTTTTTAAATATTTTTCATTTTTCAGCTCCACCTTCTGGTACCCTGAGGACTTCTCATGTCATAAATTTGTCCTTCATTTTTGCCTTAGAGGTCCTTTTCTCAGTACTGCATTTGGGTGTCTGTGAGCTGTAGCCAGAGATGTCCTATGCCTAGTGATAGGCTTCTACCAGCTTTCGTGCATGGTTGAATAGGATGTTTTTTCAATTTTATTTCTGTTTTTCTTTTTTTTCCAGACACCTCTGCATTTTTTTTTTCCCAATCTAAACTTTCTGGGAGTGATCATGCTTTTTTCTTTCAGATGGAGACTATTTTACCTTTACAAGACATGAACCCATTGGAGTGTGTGGACAGATCATCCCAGTGAGTGTATCTCCTCGCACCTCGTATTTATTTTCATTTGACCCAGTTCTCTTACAGACATATAAAACATGGTCCTCAGCGATGTGTGTTTTCCATTACTGGGGGAAAAAAAACTGAGCTCATGTTGTTGACATATCTTTAACAGCCTCCCTGCAAATGCTTATTTGAACAGGTTAATAGGGTTTCAGCTCTGTTACCAGGAGTTGAATTCTCAAGTCAAGGAATTCTCATGATTAAAATAAGCAAAGCAAAGCATAGTGTATTAATAACCTTCCCCTGATTATTATGTCCATTCTGCTTATGGAAAATTAATGCTTTGTTATATTTGCTTGTGACTCACCATCCTTCCAGGCATTTTATATGATCTTTTAATCTCATTCTTTCCCACTGTTTCTTTTCACAAGAATCTAGATAGAAGATGCTACAGAAGACACAGCATTACAATTCACATCACAGTCATAATTGAAATCATGCAGGGCTGTTGTGTATCTTGTAAAGAGAAATAGATGTAGTGCTTAGTGTTTGGATTGGAACATTAAACACTGTCCTTTTATTCCTCTCTGTCTCTCATACACACCCTTGGTATAACACAAAACATCACCAAAGCTTTTGACAGTATTAGCTAATAGTTCCGGCAGGGATTTCAAGAGGAGGCTCAAATTAAACTCTTACAGCATAGACAAGTTTTCTTTTTTCAAAACGCAGTAGTATAACTCAAGATAATCTTTGGCATTGGGAACCAAAGATCTGGTGAAGGTATATTTGTTCAAATAATTGATACATCCCAGGTTACATGAAATTTATTACAGAATGCAAAAGGGAAAACGGAACAAAACAACTTAAACCAAGCCTCCTAAAGTCTCTAGGGAAATCCTACTTGGATCAGCTCTGGGATGAGGTGTGTCACCTTCCTTGTAGTTTTCAAACTTACTTTTCTTGCCCTTCCCCAGACTCTCAAAGCTGCAGCTTCACTGACAGGACAAGAGCTGTTTTTCAGCCAGCTCTGGCTCAATTACTGCACTTCAAGATTTATACACTGTAGATGGAATTAAAACATTACTGTGGACTCCCAAGTTTATAAACAACTAAGGAGAAAAGAAATTGGGTGTTCAGTGAAGGCCAGACACTTGTATATTTTTGCAAGCTTGCCAGAGCCAGTGAGAAGCCTTCGAGGATGGCAGCTGAGATGCTTCAGGCAGAAACACATTGTGGTCAAGGGCTGAAGCCAGGGGATGAGGATTTCTGTTTTCTTTCTTAATGAAATTATCAATGACACCTGATAGTACTGAGGCTCATGCCTGAGCTTATGACAATACAAGCTTAATATCCTTTTAAAATCAGTTTAAACCATTTAAGACCCCAACCTCATCTACTCATGTAAATGTAGTTCAGTTTCCAATAGCTTCTTTCACAGTGGGAAAGAGACAAATGAAAATTTTGGCATAGTCATTAGTATATGCAGTTTATTTTTTGTGATCTTATGTTTATGACAATGAATGTATCTAAAGTACTACCCTGAAATACACGTTGACTTAACTATAACTCATAGTTAGAATTTTCTTTTCTAGTTCTTCCAGTTGAAGAGTTTTCATACCAGTGTGAAAATTCTGATGTAAAATTCTCAGATGCAAGAAAGTCTTCACACATGAGAACTTACTGGAAACAAAGCCAAATTTTAAAAAACGGAAAACAAAAGTGACAAAAAACAAACCAAAACACAGAAATTACAAAATTGCCTGTTCACCATGGGATTTCTTTTGGTGGGTAGTTGGAAAGTGGTAATTTGTTGGTCAGAGAGAAAAGGGGAGATTTCCAGGGTCAACGCTATTCTGTTCTTAATGAAGTAATTGAAAATCCAAACATCTCTACTTTATAGTGGACAAGATTTATGTTGAGGACTGGTTTGAGAAATATGAGAAGTCACAGCGTGAAAACAAAGTCGTGGGGAAATAGTTTTTCATCTATCAAGTTTGATTTTTTTCCTTTCAGTGGAACTTTCCCCTGCTGATGTTTGCCTGGAAAATTGCTCCAGCCTTGTGTTGTGGCAATACGGTAGTTATTAAGCCAGCAGAGCAGACACCACTCAGTGCACTCTACATGGGAGCCCTCATCAAGGAGGTAAGAGAAGCTGACTTCAGGAATGCTTCTGACTCCCTTTACAACTGGAGTCTACTGGAGCATATCTCATTTAACATGATGTATCAACTCTCATCAGCTACATTTCCTCCTGTTCTGTTTTCTTAGGCGGGCTTTCCTCCCGGAGTCATCAATATTTTGCCAGGATATGGGCCAACAGCTGGAGCCGCAATAGCTTCTCACACTGGCATAGACAAGATTGCGTTCACAGGATCTACTGAGGTATGTATCTGAAAAAGCAGGGACTGAGAAACAGACCTGCAAATGAGTTGAGGGGTTAAAAATGATAAAAAATAATCTGGGCGTGGTGGCTCAGGCCTGCAATCCCAGCACTTTGAGAGGCTGAGGTGGGCAGATCACGAGGTCAGGAGATGGAGATCATCCTGCCTAATACGGTGAAACCCAGTCTTTACTAAAAATACAAAAAATTAGCGGGGCATGGCGGCATGCACCTTTAGTCCCAGCTACTTGTGAGGTTGAGGCAAGAGAGTTGCTTGAACCCGGGAGGCAGAGGTTGCAGTGAGCTGAGATCGCACCACTGCACTACATCCTGGCCGACAGAGCAACACTCCGTCTCAAACACAACAAAAAACAATAAAAATAGGACCCATAGGCTAGATAGCAAAAGGGCAGTGAGTACCCAAGCCCACAAAGGGTAACATTGGTGTCTCAGAAAGAACACTGGTGGATGTGAAAGCAAATGCACACAGGGACCGTTTGACACCACAGACCTCTGAGTATTTTTGTGATATCATCTGTGTCAGAACTATCCCAGAAGCTAGGGTTCTAGACATTTTGTTGAGTGAAGAACAGTAGTTACAGAAGCAAGTTAAGGTGGAAAGCTAGTCTCTGGTAAGGATCAGAGTGGAGACACAAGCTTTCCCTTCTCATTGTTTTGACAGGTCGGGTAGATGCAATTGGCAACTTACTATGCCCCATGAGCCATAAGAGATGATATAGAGCAGGGCTCGGCACATTTTTTCTGTAAAAGGCCAGATAGTAAATGCGGTAGATTTTGCGGGCAATGTGGTCTCTGTTGCAACTACTCAGCCATGCCGTAGTATTACCAAACAGTCATAGATAATACATAAACTTTATATATAGGCATGGAAATTGGAATTGTCACCCAATTTTTATAAATTACAAAATCCTTGTCTCTTGTTTCTAGACATTTAAAAATGCAGGCCAGTTGTGGTGGTTGACGCCTGTAATCCCAGCACTTTGGGAGGCCGAGGCGGGCAGATCATGAGGTTGATTATGATTATGTCTCTAATCATAATAATAATGCAAAAACTGTTCTTAGCTTGTAGGTCATACCAAAACAGCATGTTAAGTTTGACCCATGGGCCACAGTTTTCAGATCCCTGTTACAGAGTCACAAGTCAGCTAAGGAAGATTTATGAACGTTACTCAAATATCTTTGATTTAGGTGTCACAGATGATAAGAGAGTCTGATTCATTGTTTCAAGTAGAACCTCACAGCTGATATAATCATTGAACAAGGGATGTCTGCAGGCTTAGAACAGTATTGTCTAATAGCAACCTTTGTCATTTGAAATTGGCTGGTAGCAGCCAGGTGCAGTGGCTCATGCCTGTAATCCCAGCACTTTGGGAGGCTGAGGCTGGTGGATCATGAGGTCAGGAGATTGAGACCATTCTGGCCAACATGGTGAAACCCTGTCTCTGCTAAAAATACAAAAACTAGCTGGGCACGGTGGCTCACGCCTGTAATCCCAGCACTTTGGGAGGCTGAGGTGGGCAGATCACGAGGTCAGGAGTTCGAGAGCAGCCTGGCCAATATGATGAAATCCCATCTGTACCGAAAATATAAACTAGCCGGGTATGGTGGCATGCATCTGTAGTCCCAGCTACTTGGGAGGCGGAGGTTGCAATAAGCTGAGGTCGCATTCCAGCTTGCAAAAGAGCGAGACTCCGTCTGAAAAAAAAAAAAAAAAAAAAAATTGGTGAGTAGCCACATTAAAAAGAAGTAAAATCAATTTTAACATTTAATCCAGTATTTTGACAATTTTTTAACATATAATCAGTATAAGTTATTAATACAATAGTCTATATTCCCTTTTTCACAGGAATTCTTTCAAATATGGTGTTTTACATTTACAGCACATTTCAGTTCACACTAGCCACATTTCAAGTTCCCCATTGCCATGTGTGCTACCATATTGGACAGCACAGATCTGTAAACATTTTATCAGTTGACACAGAGTTAATTATAGTTGGTTAAACTGACTTAAAATAGTAAATTTAATAAACCATTAATATTAATTCAGTTAGATTACTGAGTTTTGTGTTTGTCAAGCGTTAACCTGTTTCCAAACATTTTATTCTAGTTGTACTTGTTATCATTATTTTGCAGTTTAATGAAATATTTAAACCAAAATGTGAGTATGAAAGGGAATTATTAAGTTTAATGCTTTGAACATATTTGCTAAAGGCTAGATGCTAACAGAAACTGAAGATGCAATCAATTAGGAATGAGCAAGACAACTGTAGAAGACTAGGGAAAAATATAAATCTAGATAGAATGTGCACCTGGAATGGCTTTGCAAATGTTTTTAAGTCCCTACTTCACTTTAAAGAAATTGAAGACAGAAATCATAAATAATATTGTAGAGTTGTGTTTTAATCAGAAGAGACAGGTGGACCCATAATTAAAGTTCTTGGTTCTATATCAAAAGCCTGGAGAATGAATATACATATTTTAAAAAGTAAAATGAAATATTTAAAGTATATTTTTCTGGTTTAACCTTTTTCTGCTGCCCAACTAATGGACCTGATTGAGTCAGTCAAGAGGCTTCTATGGTGTGATTTCTTTCTTTTTTTCTTTGAGACAGAGTTTCACTCTTTCACCCAGGCTGCAGTAAAGTGGCACAATCTCAGCTCACTGCAGCCACCACCCCCGCTGGGTTCAGGTGATTCTCCAGCCTCCCAAGTAGCTGAGATTGTAGGCACCCACCATCATGCCTCCCTAATTTTTACTAGAGATGGGTTTTTGCCATGTTGGCCAGGTCATGTTAGCTGGTCTCAAACTCCTGACCTCAGGTGATCCACCTGCCTTGGCTTCCCAAATTGCTAGGATTACAGGTGTGAACCACAGTGTCCGGCCTATTGTGTAATTTTTTAAAATAAAAATTACAGCATAATACATCAAGCCAGAGATAATACCTTATCATGTCAGTACCTACATCTCTTTTGTTTTTAACAGCTGCATAGAATACTCTTCTATCAGCATATCTTAATTTAATTAATCCTATATTAATGTACATTTGAAGGTGTTCTTTTTTTCCACTCATATTTTCTGTTAGACTACTGAAATGAAAACCTTTGGATACCCCAGAAAAATTTTGTGTGTGTGGATACGTATTTGTAAATCCAACTGTATACATGTATGTGTTCACACACATGTATATATGCATGTATTAGACACACTGTTGGATATCGATCTAGAAGTGGAATTGCAAAATATAAAGGTATTTATAAGTTGCTTACCAAGAATACCTCAGAGTGATGGTTTCCTCTATAAAGTGTCTTTAAGTCCTAAGTTAATCTATTGTTTGTTGTGGAATTTGAAAATACGATTCTCAGTTTGTTCTTTGCTTTTTTTAAACAGAGTTGTTTGCCATGTGCAGATTTTAAGTTCACATGTAGGTCCTATCTTTTAGTCTTTCTCTGACAGCTTCTTGAAGAAACCCCTTCAAAATTTTACAAAGGGCCCTTAATTTTTTCTTTCAGTAGTTTTATGGTTTTGTTTTTCTTTAAATGTTTAATCTGGTTGGAATTTATTTTCATGGATAAGGAAAGGTGAGGGTTGTTTGTTTGTTTATAAATGAGTGTTCAGTTGCTTCAAAACAATTTATTAAACAGTCTATCCCTTGGTAACTTATCTGAATATAACATAACATTAAATGATACATTTCCAAATGTACAGGTTGGTGCAAAAGTAATTTGATTAAAAGTAATGGCAAAAACCACAATGACTTTTGTACGAACCTATACATGAAATTTCTGATTTAAAGCTCATAATTTTATCTGTTCTTTCACCAATACCAGACTTCCTTAATTACTAGGTTTCATAAATGTGTTACCATAATGTAGGCAAGATGCCCTTTATTTGGTTTTTCAAAGCCCATTTATTCTTTCAGAAGAAATTTCAATTTCATTTTCTAAGGACCTTATGTTCCTCTCAAAAACTTATATTGGAATTTTGATTGGCATGACATTAAATGTCTATATTAAAATGAGGAAAAGCACTATCTTTACCATATTGACTCCTCATCTAGGGATATGAGACAAATCTCATTTTTTTGTTGTAGTGTTCATCACTGATGTCATCATATATGTATTAGGCATTTCTTGATGAGCATGTAGTGTTTTCTTCCAAGATACTTCAGTCTAAAAATAAGTACCATTTTTTTAAATAAGTCACAATACCAGGTAGTGGAAGTTATAAATGGAACCTCCTCTTTTCAGGCCAGACAAGGAGCTACATAGTCTTTAAAAACGTAAGTGCTTATTGCCCAGTGACTTGGGTTCAAATCTGTTTTGCCACTGAAGATCTTTTTTTGATTTTAATTTTTTAAATGACTGAAGTATAATTTACATACAATAAAATGGACCCATTTAAGAACCATGTATACACACCTGTATAACCACCATCTAAATCAAGATATAGAATATCTCCGTACCTTAGAAGGATTTCTCATGCCTCTTTGTAGGTAACATCCTTGGCTTCTGGCAACCATTGATTATTTTTATTAATTTTACCTATTCTAGAATTTCATATAACTGGAATAATATCTACTCTTCATGGTTGTTTTTTTCTCTTTGTCACATCTTTTTTTGGTCCATATTTTCTCTGTCTGTTTTCTTTTGGATGAATTGGATAATTTTACCACTCTTTTATTTTCTATTTTGCATTATTAGTTGTACCTCTTTTTAAAGTGTTTGCTTTAGTATGTGCAATACGCACCTCAATTGCAGTCTACCATTAAATACTATTATGTTACTTCATATATAATGTGGTAACCATAAAACAGTATTCTTAAATTTCTAATTTTATTCTTTCTGCTATTGTTGCCCTAATATTTATGTCTACATATATTACGTGCCCCATGATACATGGCTGCTGTTTTTGTTTTAAAATTTGTTTAAATAATAAAACCCAGTTATTGTCTGTTTACTCACATACTTGATATTTCTGGCCGTCTTCCTTTTTTGTGTAGGCTCATTTCCTTCTGGTATCATTTTCCTTATCTGTAAAAAGATATTTAACATGTCTTTTTATTATAGTTTGAGTTCTGGGGTACATGTGCAGAATGTGCAGGTTTGTTGCATAGTTATACATGTGCCATGGTGGTGTGCTGCACCCATCACGTACATTAGGTATTTCTCCTAATGCTATCCCACTCCTATGCCCCCAACCCCGGCAAGCCCCAGTGTGTGATGTTCCCCTCCCTGTGTCCATGTGTTCTCATTGTTCAGCTCTCACTTATGAGACAGAACATCCAGTGTTTGTTTTTCTCCTCTTGTGTTAGTTTGCTGAGTATGATGGTTTCCAGCTTCATCCATGTCACTGCAAAGGACATGAACTCATCATTTTTGATGGCTGCATAGTATTCCATGGTGTATATGTGCATTTTCTTTATCCAGTGTGTCACTGATGGGCATTTGGGTTGAAGTCTTTGCTATTGTGAACAGTGGTGCAATGAACATACATGTACATGTGTCTTTATAGTAGAATGATATATAATCCTTTGGGCATATACCCAGTAATGGGATTGCTGGGTCAAATGGTATGTCTAGTTCTAGATTGAGGAATCGCCACACTGTCTTCCACAGTGGTTGAACTAATTTACACTCCCACCAACAGTGTAAAAGCGTTCCTATTTCTTCACATCCTCTCCAGCATCTGTTGTCTCCTGACTTTTTAATGATCGCCATTCAAACTGGTGTGAGATGGTATCTCACTGTGGTTCTGATTTGCATTTCTCTAATGACCATGATGATGAGCTTTTTTTCATGTTTGTTAGCTACATAAATGCCTTTTGAGAAGTATCTGTTCCTATTCTTCACCCACTTTTTGATGGGGTTGTTGTTTTCTCATAAATTTAAGTTCCTGGTGGATTCTGGATATTAGCCCTTTGTCAGATGGCTAGATAGCAAAAATTTTCTCACATTCTGTAGGTTGCCTGTTCACTCTGATGATAGTTTCTTTTGCTGGACAAAAGCTCTTTAGTTTAAGTACATTGCATTTGTATATTTTGGCTCTTGTTGCCGTTGCTTTTGGTGTTTTGGTCACTAAGTCCTTGGCCATGCTTATCTCCTGAATGATACTGCCTAGGTTTTCTTCTAGGATTTGTATGGTGTTAGGTCTTACGTTTAAATCATTAATCAAGTTTGAGTTAATTTTTGTATAAGGTGTAAGGAAAGCATCCAGTTTAAGCTTTCTGCATATGGCTATCCAGTTTTCTCAACACCATTTATTAAATAGGAAATCTTTTCCCCATTGCTTCTTTTTGTCAGATTTGTCAAAGATCAGATGGTTGTAGATGTGTGGCATTATTTCTGAGGCCTCTGTTCTGTTCCATTGGTCTAAATCTCTGTTTTGGTATCAGAACCAAGCTGTGTTGATTACTGAAGCCTTGTAGGATAGACGGAAGTCAGATACCATGATGTCTCCAGATTTCTGGGCTTGTGTGCGTGCCCGCGCGCGCGCACTTAGGATTGCCTTGGCTACATGGGCTCTTTTTTTGTTGCATATGAAATTTAGACTGGTTTTTTCCAGTTCTGTGAAGAAAATCAGTGGTAGCTTGATGGAAATAGCATTGAATCTATAAATTACTTTTGGCAGTATGGCCATTTTCTCGATATTGATTCTTTTTATCGATGAGTGTGGAATGTTTTCTATCTGTTTGTGTCCTCTCTTATTTCCTTGAGCAGTGGTTTGTAGTTCTCCTTGAAGAGGTCCTTCATGTCCTTTGTTGTATTCCTAGATATTTTACACTCTGTGTAGTAATTGTGAGTTCACTCATGATTTGGCTGTTTATTGGTGTATAGGAATGCTTGTGCTTTTTGCACATGGATTTTGTATCCTGACACTGCTGAAGTTGCTTATCAACTTAAGGAGATGATGGGCCGAGACAATGGGGTCTTCCAAATACACAGTCATGTCATCTGCAAATAGAGACAATTTGGCTTCCTCCTTTTCTAATTGAATACCCTGTATTTCTTTTTCTTGCCTGATTGCCCTGGCCACAACTTCCAATAGTATGTTCAATAAGAGTGGTGAGAAGAGGACATCCTTGTCTTGTGCCAGCTTTCAAAGGGACTGCTTCCAGTTTTTGCCCATTCACTATAATATTGGCTGTGGGTTTGTCATAAGTAACTATTATTTTGAGATCTGTTACATCAATACCTAGTTTATTGAGAGAGTTTTGCATAAAGAGGTGTTGAATTTTCTTGAAGGCCACCTCTGCATCTATTGAGATAATCATGTGGTTTTCATCTTTGGTTCTGTGTGTGTGTTGGATTATGTTTATTGATTTGCATATGTTGAACCAGCCTTGCATCCCAGGCATGAAGCTGACCTGATCGTGATGGGTAAGCTTTTGGAGGTACTGTTGGATTTGGTCTGCCAGTATTTTGTTCAGGATATTCACATTGATGTTTATCAGGGATTTTGGCCTGAAATTTTCTTTTTTACTTGTGTCTCTGCCAGGTGTTGGTATCAGGATGATACTGGCCTCATAAAATGAGTTAGGGAGGAGTCCCTCTTTTGCCGTTGTTTGGAATAGTTTCAGAAGGAATGGTACCAGCTCCTCTTTGTACCTCTGGGCTGTGAATATGTCTGGTTCTGGAATTCTTTTGGTTGGTAGGCTATTTGCTGCCTCAATTTCAGAACTTTTTATTGGTCTACTGAGGGATTTGACTTCTTCCTGGTTTAGTCTTGGGAGGGTGTATTTGTCTAGGAATTCATCCATTTCTTTTAGTTTTTCTGGTTTATTTGCAAAGAAGTGTTCATAGTATTGTCTGATGGTAGTTTGTATTTCTGTGGGATCAGTAGTGATAGCCCCTTTATCATTTTTTATTGCATCTATTTGATTCTTCTTTCCTTTCCTCCTTATTGCTCTGCCTGGCAGTCTGTTTTGTTCATCTTTTCACAAAAATGTCCCCTGGATTTATTGATTTTTTTT
>NW_016107389.1:5078796-5135662 GCF_001604975.1 Cebus imitator | reverse complement strand
ATTTTAGATCTTTCCTTGCTTCTCTTATGGGCATTTAGTGCTATAAATTTCCCTGTATGCACTCCTTTAAATGTGTCCCAGAGATTCTTACATTGTGTCTTTGTTCTTAGTGCTTTCAAAGAAAATCTTTATATCTATCTATCTTCATTTCATTATTTATCCAGCAGTCATTCAGGAGCAGGTTGTTCAGTTTCTATGTAGTAGTGCAGTTTTGAGTGAGTTTCTTAATGCTGAGTTCTAATTGGATTGCACTATGATCTGAGAGACTACTATCATTTCAATTTTTGTTGCATTTGCTAAGGAGTGTTTTGCTTCCATTTGTGTGGACAATTTCAGACTAACTGCAATGTGCTCCTGAGAAGAAGGTATATTCTGTGGATTTGGGGTGGAGAGCTCTGTAGATGTCTATTAGGTCCGCTTGGTCCAGAGCTGAGTTCGAGACCTGGATATCCTTGTGAATTTTCTGACTCATTGATCTAATATTGACAATGGGGGGTTAAAGTCTTTCGGTAATATTGTGTGGGAGTGTAAGTCTCGTTGTAGGTCTGCAAGAACTTGCTTTATGTATCTGCGTGCTCCTTTATTGGGTGCATATATATTTAGGATAGTTACCTCTTCATGTTGCATTGACAGCTTTACCTTTATGTAATGCCCTTCTTTGTCTCTTTTGATCTTTGTTGGTTTAAAGTCTGTTTTATCAGTGACTAGGATTGCAAACCCTGCTTTTTTTTGCTTTCCATTTGCTTGATAAATATTCCTTCATCCCTTTCCTTTGATCCTGTGTGTCTTTGCACATTAGATGGGTCTCCTGAATATAGCACACTGATGGGTCTTGACTGTTAATCCACTTTGCCCCAATTAGAAGACACAGACTGGCATTTACCCCATTTAAAGTTAATACTGTTTGTGTGAATTTGATCCTGCCATTATGATGCTAGCTGGTTATTTTGCCTGCTAGTTGATGCAGTTTCTTCCTAGCATTGATGGTCTTTACAATTTGACATTGTTTTTCCAGTGGGTGGTACTGGTTGTTCCTTTCCATGTTTAGTGCTTCCTTTAGCAGCTCTTGTAAGGCAGGCCTGGTGGTGACAGAATCTCTTCAGCAGTTGCTTGTCTTTAAAGGATTTTATTTCTCCTTCATTTATGAAGCTTAGTTTGGCTGGATATGAAATTCTCGGTTGAAAATTCTTTTAAGAATGTTGAATATTGGCCCCCCATTCTCTTCTGGGTTTTTGCTAAGAGATCTGCCATGACTCTGAGGGGCTTCCCTTTGTGGGTGACCTGACCTTTCTCTCTGGCTGCCCTTAGCATTTTTTTTTTTTTCTTCATTTCAACCCTGGTGAATCTGACGATTATATGTCTTGGGGTTGCTCTTCTCAAGGAGTATCTCTGTGGTGTTCTCTGTATTTCCTGTATTTGAATGTTGGCCTGCCTTGCCAGGTTGAGGAAGTTCTCCTGGATAATATCCTTAAGAGTGTTTTCCAACTTGGTTTCATTCTCCCCGTTACTTTCAGGCACACTAGTCAAATGTAGGTTTGTTCTTTTTACGTGGTCTGTTCATGTAATCCCATATTTCTTGGAGGCTTTGCTCATTGCTTTTCACTCTTTATTCTCTATCTTGTCTTGCTTTATTTCATTGAGTTGATCTTCAGTCTCTGATACCCTTTCGACTTGATCAATTTGGCTCTTGAAATCTGTGTATGCTTCATGAAGTTCTTGTGCTATGATTTTCCACCTCATCCGTTGTTTATGGTTTTCTCTATACTGGTTATTTTAGCCTTTCATCTAACCTTTTTCAAGGGTCTTAGCTTCCTTGCATTGGGTTAGAACATGCTCCTTTAGCTTGGAGAAGTTTGTGATTACTCACCTTCTGAAGCCTGCTTCTGTCAATTTGTCAAACTGATTTTCTGTCCAGTTTTGTTCTCTTTCTGGCAAGGAATTGTGATCCCTTGGAGGAAAAGATGCATTCTGGATTTAGAAATTTTCAGCCTTGTTGCACTGGTTTCTTCTCGTCTTCATGGATTTATCTACCTTTGGTCTTTGAGGTCAGTGACTTTTGGATGAGGTCTCTGAGTCGAAGTCAGTTAGTTTTCCTTCTAACAGTAGGCCCCTCTGCTACAGGTCTGTTGGAGTTTGTTAGAGGTCCACGCCAGCCCCTGCTTGCCTGGGAATTACCAGTTGGGGCTGCAGAACAGCAGATTGTTGCCTATTCCTTCATCAGGTAGCTTCATCCCAGAAGGGTACCTGCCAGATGCCAGCCAGAGCTCTCTTGTATGAGGTATCTGTCGGCCCCAAGGGGGAGGTGTCTTCCAGTCAGGATACCCAGGGGTCAGGGAGCAAGTTGACCAGGCAGTCTGTCCCTTATCAGAGCTTAAATGCTGAGCTGGGAGATCTCCTACTCCCTTCAGAGCTGCCAGGCAGGAATGTTTAAGTCTGATGAAGTTCTGCCTCCAACCTCCTCTTTTCCCACGTGCTCTGTCCCAGGAAGGTGGGGGCTTTATTTCTAAGTCCCTGACAGGCTGCTGCCTTTTTTCAAAGATGCCCTGCCCAGGGAGGAAGGAATCTAGTGACACAGTCTGTCTGCAGAGGCCTTGCTGGGCTGCTGTGGGCTCTACCCACTTCAAACTTCCTGGCATCTTTGTTTACACTGTGTTGTTAAAACCACCTACTTGAACCCCACCAATGGCAGACGCCCCTCCCCACACCCAACTCTCAGGTTGAGCTCAGATTGCTGTGCTGGCTGGGAGAATTTCAAACCAGTGGATCTTAGCTTGCTGGTCTTCATGGGGTAGGACCTGCTGAGCCAAATCACTTCACTCCCTGCGTCAGTCCCCTTTCCACGGGAGTGAACGGTTTTGTCTCCCTGGTGTTCCAGGTGCCACTGGGGTGTTAAAAAAAAAAAATGCTCTGGCTAGCTCAGTGTCTTCCCAAATAGCTGCCCAGTTTTGTGCTGGAAACCCAGGGCCCTGGTATTGTAGGCTCAGAGGAAATCTCCTGGTCTGCAGGTTGTGAAGACCATGGGGAAAGCACAGTATCTGGGCTGGAGGGCAGGGGACAGTCCCTCATGGCTTCCCTTGGAGACGGAGTTTCCCAGCCCCTCACACTTCCCGGTTGAGGCAATGCCCCACCCTACTGTGGCTCACCTTCCTTGGTCTATATCTACTGTCCAACCAGTCCCGGTGAGATGAACAAGGTACCTCAGTTGGAAATGTGGAGATCACCCGCCTTCTGCGTCGATCTTACTGGGAGCTGCGCACCTGAACTGTTCCTATTTGGCCATCTTGCGAGCAGTCCCTGATCTTTAACATTTCTTGTAGTGCAGGTCTACTAGTGATGAATTCTCTCATCTTTTATTTGTCTGAAAAATGGCTTCATTTTGTCTTCACTTTTTAGTAACTTTTTTTCTGGATGTAAAATTCTAATGTGACAGTTTTTGCTTTGTTTTATTTTACCTTCAAGACTTTAAAGATATAATTCTGGTTTGTTTCTGGCTTTACTGTTTCTGCTGAGATACCAGCAATCATTCTTATCTTTATTAAAATAATGTTTCTTTTTTCCCTCATTGATTTTAAGAGAGTTTCTTTTTACCAGTTTTCTGCAGTTTGATTGTGATGTGTTTCTGTGTAATTTTTTTTGTTTTGGTCTTAATTGCACTTCATTAAAATTTCTGCATCTGTGGGCCTATAGTCTTCATCAAATTGAGAAACATTTTGACCATTATTTCTTCAAATATTTTTTTGGCTTCCTACTTTCCCCTTCTAATTACAGGTATGTTAGATCATTTGACATTATCCCATAGGTCACTGGGAGTCTTATTTCCAGCCTTGTTTTCCCTTGTGCTTCTGGCTAGATAGCTTTCATTGTCATCTTAGAAGTTCACATATCTTCTCTACTGCTTAATCTGCTTCAGAGATTATATTTTAAATTTCTAGAAATTCCATGATTTTAAAAGTCTCTTGTATTTTCTTCCTCACTATACTCCTTTATTCCTTTAAATTTGTGTAGGCATATGTTTTAAAATCCTTGTCTGTGACCAGGCATGGTGACTCACACCTGTAAATCCCAGTACTCTGGGAGGCCTAGGTGGGCGAATCACCCGAGGCCAGGCATCCAGGCATTTCGGACCAGCCTGGCAACATTGTGAAACCCCATCTCTACTAAAAAGAGAAAAATAGGCAGATGTGGTAGAGCCTACCTTTACAGTAGTCCCAGCTGCTCAGGAGGCTGATGCAGGAGAATTGCAAGGTGGAGATTGCAGGGAGCTGAGATTGTGCCACTCCACTCCAGCCTGGGAGGCAGAATTAGACTCCATCTAAATAATAGTAATAACAATAATAAATCAAATGCTTGTCTATTACTTTTAACATCTCTGTCATTTCTGGATTTATTTATTTTGACTGGCATTTTTCCTGCTTATGGGGTCAATTTTTTTTTTTTTTTTGCTTTTCTGTTAATTTCTAAAGGATACTGGACATTGTGACCATTATTCGTTGAACATGTAGGTTTTGTTACTTTCCTTTAAACAATATCAAGCTTTTAAAAAAAAATTACTTGAGGTTCAGCATATCTCCTTTGGAACTTACTTTTAAGCTTCATTAGGACTAGTTTATTCTTACTAATAAGTTGATATCCTTCTGAGGTTTCTACTGAATATCCCCGACAAGATCTTTCTGTCTAGTCAGACTCAGTGAGACCGGCATATTCTGCTTTGGTCTCCTCATCCCATACTGAAATCTAGAAAGTTTTGGCAAAAAGGATTTCCTTTATCTGCTTTCCTTGTCTCTGGATTCACAGTCCCATACTGCCTGATGTCCAATGTTGGATTATAACAATTTCATATACTTTTCTACTTGTTTATAATGGTAGGACAAGTGCAGTGTCAGTTACTACATTATGATTAGAAGCAGAAGTTGTCTGTGGCACCTTTTGATTAATTTTCATATTTTTCTTTCATTTTCTTTAGGTTTCATGCAGATCACCTTTGTCCTCATAGTTTATTACTTCACATTGGATATATTATAGTTAAGGAGGTTGCTGTTTTGTTTACTTCACTTGGTCAAACTACAGACTTAAGAGTATACAACTGTAAAGACATTTGGATTTTGAAAAGCCCTTGATTTAATGAGTAATGAATATTTATGAGGTGTTTTAGTCTCATAAGTAACTCCTTTTTAAATCTCTTGTGTGAGCTGATTTGCTTGTCAGCTTAGTCTTGATTTTATAAGTTTCAGTTTAAGAAGATGGTAGTTTCTGGTCATACATGTTTGTGGGGAGGATATTCTCTTTGGAGTCTATCCCTTAGACATTCTCAAGTAGTATTTTATGTAGTAAACATACATTGTAAGTATTTGTTGTTACATTAAGGAGGAAAGACTGCATTTGGTTAATAAAAACTTAATCTCAGAGCTAGAAGGTGGGATATCCATAGATCCCTTCCCTTCTTTAAAATGCCGCCATAAGCACATAGCTTACTTCATAGCTATAAAATTATGGTCCAGCTACTTGGTTTTGTACAAAATGGCTTTAATAATAGTAGGCATACACACCTGTTTCTCTGGGTCATGAGATTGAAATGCAGTATGAGTTTCGGAAATTTTAAGTAGTAAGCAAATGTTAGTTTTTAACATGACATCAGCATCTCAAGAAAGAGATCTCTAGGAGTTGGGTGGTCTATCAAGGTTTCAAGTGAAACAGGAATTGGATACAGGTGTGTAGGATATGGATAAGCAGAGTGAATTGGGAAGAAGGGGAAGTGTGAGTCAACAACTAGAAGCAGGAGGATACAGAAAGTCTTAGTGGAATACCATGGGAATTAGGAAGGGACTGGGGAGGAAGGTTGGGAGTCAGGTGAACTGAAAACTAATATTGTGCAAATCAAGGCATTGGCCACAATTTTTTGACCCAGAATTCTTTCCAACATGTAGAAGATATCACAGACAAAGCTATCACAGGAATCCTGTATACCAACATTTTATGGATACATGCAGAAATCTCAAAAAAAAATACTAGAAAACAAAATCCAGCAACATATAAAAATGATTATATTCCATGACCAAGTGGAGTTTATCCCAGGAATGCAGGATTTGTTCTATGTATATCTGTGTATTTTTTTTTTCAATGTAATGGTCCACAGTAATAGAATAAAGGACCAAAACCATGTGATGATGTTAACAGACACAGAACACACACTTGACAAACTCTAACACCACATAGAAACATGTACAAAAAATGTTCACAGCAGCATTATTCCTAACTGCCAAAAAGTGGAAGCAACTCAAATGTCCATAAGATAAGCTGATTAACCAAAAGTGGTCTATCCACAGTGGAATATTATTCACCCATAAAAAAGAATGACATATTTATACATGCTACAGCCTGGAGGAACCTTGAAAACACTATACTAAATTAAAGAAGCCAGTTACGAAAGGCCATATTGTGTGACTATTACATAAAATATCCAGAGTAGGCAATTCTACAAACAAAAAGTTGAATAGTAGTTGCAAATGACCGGGAGAAGGAGAGAATGGAACGTGACTGCTGATGGAGTATGATGTATCTTTTTGGGATATTTGTGTCCTGAAATCATATAGAAGTAATACTTGTGATGATTACACAACTCTGTTAATATATTAAAATCCACTGAATTGTACACATCAAAAGAGTAGATTTTATGGCATATGAGTTACATCTCAAAGGTGTGAAAAAAATGAATTTTACAAAGTATTAAAGGCTTTACATTTTGCATATTAATAGCCAACATCGATTTACCACTTACATTGTGTCAAATACCTGCTAAATGCTTTGAATACATTATTACAACAACCCTACACTAGTGAGCAAAGTGTGGCTAAGAGGGGTTAAATTACCTGTCCAGGGTTACATTCTAGTAAGTAAGTTGTAGGGCTGAGAGTCACACCTGGAGCCTATATTCCACATTACAGTGGTACACTGCCTCTACCTATGGGACTGTACACCATCCCATAGGAGGAGAGAGGCATTAAAATTCGGATGCCATATTAATGGGGGTACTTAGGAATGATCATTTCTCAGTGGAACGTGCTTTGTTGAAAGAATGGTCCAAAAAGAAAAGTCACAGACACTTTGTAACTGCATTTTTCTCCTTATTTTCAAATATTTCCTTTAAAACTGCATTTTTAGCCTCTTTAAATTTCATTTGTAACCAATACGGGGTTTCCATTTGACACTGTCTGATATAGGACTTGAAAGTTTTAAACTATTTCAGGTCAATTCCACACACAGTTACTGAGCATTTATGTGTCCAGCACATGCTAGAACGTGTAGAGGCAAAGGTGTTGTTTGGTGTGACTCAGTCTAGCCCAGGCGATACTCCGTCAATATGTAACTATTATAGTATGGTGTGTTATGGGAGCACAGAGGAAGAGGAGAATCTCTGCACCATTACCTAAAAATGTCACAATTGTGAAGATGCTAAGATTGAGAATAGAACTAAAATTCTGTCATTTAATATAATTTTCAAATGGATCTGTATGTAGGAGAAATGTCATTAGTTGAAGGTATTTGCATTTGAATGAAAAGCTACTTTATTCAAAGATAAAAGTATTTTTCATAAAAGATAATTCTGCATCATAATTCCACAGTTGTTAATATTCACAACTGGAAATAATTTAGGTGTGTCTTCCCTTTCTCTTACCACTTATCTCTTTGGAGAAAATGAAGTGGTAGTGGTATGGGAACCAAAATACAGAAAGAACTTTGAGGAAAGGAATGCTAGCTGTGAGGACCCTTGTGAGTAATGTGTTTGATATTGGCAGATAATTAACAAATACTGGTATCATTTATTCTCAAAATCATTTCTACGCCAGATACTAAAGAGCAAGTACTTTGTACAAGTTCGATACATATTTCACTGGAAGGTAGGATGGGATATTAGGTTTTACTGTTTCCTCTCCTTAGCAAGTGCAGTTTTTTGTCATTCCTACAGTTCTACTTTTAACAGGCATTTAAAGACCAGACCTGCAGATTTTATGTGAATTCAGCGTCTATCCTTAAAAGTCTCTTTAATAGGATGTGAAAAACCTTATAGAGATGGGGAAATAACAACAAACAGCACAGACTTAAGAACCTAAGTCATACCAGATGGGACATATTGAGAAGGATAGTGTGTGTCCGATTTGCTAGGATCCTTAATGCTTTGTAGGTGAGCCACCACTGAACACCGCATGCTCAATGACTGCTAAACACATAGCTTCAGTGTTCTAGTGAGAATAGTTAATAGTCAGGGGGTGCAAAAGTGTGTAAAAGCTGGAGGAAATACTAGGTTTTCCTCAACAGTGATTTCTCATAAATCATCTTTTTACACTTCAGACTGTATTATTCTCAGCCACATTCAGGGCAAGTTAATGTCCATCTACAGAGCTATGCAAATGGCTTGTCATAAGCAAAGATCATTCCGAAGCTGAACAGTAAGTGATTAATCTGATTACGCTAATGATCAACAAAGACCAGCTCATACAATTTAACATTACTTTAGGGTATTTACAGCTTTAATGTAGTTCAGCCTGAGTTGATTTCTCTGCACCCTTTACAGTCTCTTAAAAGAAAGTACTCCTCAGTGCCTTCCTAACATGAAAGCTTGACAGAACAGTGTCTCACAACTCTCTGCTTTGCCTCTCTCTAGACCAGCTAAAGGAAATCATTGCTTTTTCATTAAGAAGTTCTGAACACAGTCTTCAAATTATACTAAAGGAATAAAGATTAACTACGTCAGAGTCGTATCAGAAATTTAGACAACTTAAACATCTATTATAGTTGAATGGATTCATTCACAGTACACATTATTATTTAATCCTTCCAGGCCTTAGATAGCCCAACTATAGCTTAGAGATGATTGTATCTACCTCGCCAGTTGTGAGGATGAAAGAGATTTGAACACGTTCCCCAGAAAGCATGTGTTGGAAATTTAATCTACAATACAATAGTGTTGAGATGTGGGTACTAGTGAGAGGTTGTTTAGGTGGGTAGTAATAGAGCTGGTTACTCATCTGTTAACCCACATTAATAGATTAATGCCATTATAAAAGGGCTTGGGGTTACACATTGTGTCTTGTTCTCTTGTTCTCTCTTGCTCTTCTGTCTTTCACCATGGGATGACACCACAAAAAGTTCCTCACCATATGTGCATCTCTTAACTTTGGACTTCTGGCCTTTGGAAGTATAAGTAGTACCTTTTCTCTATTAGATATCCAGCCTAGGATATTATAGCAAAACTAAGTGGACTAAGAAAAACTAGCATATCTAAAGTGTTTAGCACAGGATCTAATTCTAAGGGCCAGTAAATACTAACTGTCATTGTCTTATATTTATTTTTAAAATAAAGTTTACGGGACAATCAATGCTTGGGAAAGTGTGGTATAATACACAAGGCACTGGATTCAATCAATCATGGATCAAATAACAGCTTTCCTGCCTTGTGACTTTTGGCAAATTGTTTAGTCTGTTCTTTCATGTCTTCTTCTGTGAATAAGGCCTATGAATCACTCACTACAGGCTTATTTGAAGATTGAAAGTTCTAAGCGTTTTGCTTGGCATATTATAAGAACTCAGTAAATACTAGTTGAATCTGAAACTTTCATTTGCAAATAATATGTTTGTCAATAACTAAATTCTGCTCTCCTGTGGCAACTTTACTCTCCTTTTGTTTATTTTGTAGCTTTTGTAAATATTTTACAAATATTTTTGGCTACCAGTAAGTGTCTATTTTTTGTGTTTGCTCTTCTTTTCCACTCCTTGAAAGATTGCCTGAGTGCTTGCTTGGATAAACTGATTACAAATCCTTTTTCTTTTTTGGTAAAACAGTGTAATAGATTTAGAACATAGTGCTGGAATCCAGGAGCTTTTTTGAAAAGATTAACAAAATAGAGAGACCAGTAGCCAGACTAATAAAGAAAAGAGAGAAGAATCAAATAGACACAATAAAGGGAATATCACCACTGATCCCACAGAAATACAAACTACCATACTATAAACACCTCTATGCAAATAAACCAGAAAATCCAGAAAGAAATGGATAAATTCCTGGACAAATACACCCTCCCAACACTAAACCAGGAAGGAGTCTAATCCCTTAATAAATCAATAAAAAGTTTTGAAATTGAGGCAACAATTAATAACCTACGAACCAAAAAAGTCCAGGACCAGACAGATTCACAGCAGAATTCTACCAGAGGTACAGGAGGAGCTGGTGCTGGTAATACCTTATGAAACTTCCTATTGTTTGGAATAAAGAGGGACTCCTCCCTAACTCATTTTATAAGGCCAGTGTCATCCTGGCACCAAAACCTGGCAGAGAGACAACAAAAAAAGAAAATTTCATGCCAATATCCCTGATGAACATTGATGTGAAAATCCTCAATAAAATACTGGCAAACTGAATCCAGTAGCACATCAAAAAGCTTGTACACCACAATCAAGTCGGCTTCATTCCAGGGATCCAGGGCTGGTTCAGCATATGCAAATCAATAACACAATCCATCACTTAAAGAGAACCAATGACAGAAACCACCTGATTATCTCAATAGACTCAGAGAAAGCCTCTGATAAAATTCAACACCCCTTCATGCTAAAAACTCTCAGTAAACTACGTACTGATGGAATGTATCTCAAAATAGTAAGAACTATTTATAACAAAACCAAAGCCATTATCATATTGAATGGGCAAAAGCTGGAAGCATTCCTTTTGAAAACTGGCACAAGACAAGGATGCCCTCTCTCCCACTCCTATTCAACACAGTATTGGAAGTTCTGGCCAGGGCAATCAGGCAAGTGAAACAAATACAGGATATTCACATTGGAAGAGAGGATTTATTTAGAAGACCTCATCATCTCAACCCAAAATCTCCCTAAGCTGATAAATGAGTTCAGCAGAGTCTCAGGATACAAAATCAATGTGCAAAAATCACAGGCATTCTTACACACCAGTAACAGACAAACAGCTAAATTAGGAGTGAACTCCCATTCACAATTGCTACAAAGAGCATAAAATACCTAGGAATACAACCTATAACGGATCTGAAGGACCTCTTCAAGGGGAACTACAAACCACTGCTCAAGGAAATAAGAGAGGACACAAACAGATGGAAAAACATTCCATGCTTATGGTTAGGAAGAATCAGTATCAAGAAAATGGCCATACTGCCAAAAGTAATTTATGGATTCTGTGCTATCCCCATCAAGCTACCATTGACTTTCTTCACAGATTTAGAAAAAAAAACTGTATTAAATTTGAAATGAAACCAAAAAAGAGCCCGTGTAGGCAAGACAATCCTAAGCAAAAAGAACAAAGCTGGAGCCATCACGTGGCCTGACTTCAAACTATGCTACAATGCTGCAGTAACCAAAACAGCATGGTAACAAAACACAGACCAATGGAACAGAACAGAGTCCTCAGAAATAACATTACACATCTACAACTTTCTGATCTTTGACAGACCTTACAAGAACAAGCAATGGGGAAAGGATTCCCTATTTAATAAACGGTGTTGGGAAAACTGGCTAGCCATATGCAGAAAACTGAAAGTGAACCCCTTCCACACACCTTATTCAAAAATTAACCCAAGATGGATTAAAGACTTAAACCTAAGACCTAAAACCATAAAAGCCCTAGAAGAAAACTTAGCCAATACCATTCAGGACATAAGCATGAGCAAAGAGTTCATGACTAAAACATTGCAAGCAATGGCAACAAAAGCCAAAATTGACAAGTGATATCTAATTAAAGAGATTCTGCACTGCAAAAGAAGCTATCATTAAACAGGCAACCTACACAATGGGAGAGAATTTTTGCAGTCTCTACCTCTGAAAAATGGCTGATATCCAGAATCTACCAGGAACTTAAACAAATTTACCTGAAAAAAAATTTTCATCAAAAAGTGGGCAAAGGATATGAACAGACACTTCTCAAAAGAAGACATTTATGTGGCCAAGAAACATTTGAAAAAAAGCTCATTGTCACTGGTCATTAGAGAAGTGCAAATCAAAACTCCAGTGAGACACCATCTCAACACCAGTTAGAGCAGTGATCACTAAAAAGTCAGGAAATAACATGTTGGAGAGGATGTGGAAAAACAGGAATGCTTTCACACTGTGGGTGGGAATGTAAATTATTTCAACCATTGTGGAAGAGAGTGTGGCAACTCCTCGAGGATCTAGAACCAGTAATACCATTTGACCCGGCAATCCCATTATTGAGTATCTCCCCAAAGGACTATAAAACATTCTGTGGATACACATGCACACATATGTTTATTGCAGCGCTGTTCACAATAGCAAAGACTTGGAACCAACCCAAATGCCCATCAATAACAGACTAAAGTGTGGCACATATGTACCATGGAATACTATGCAGCCATAAAAAAGAGTGCATTTATGTCCTTTGCAGCAACGTGGGTGAGGCTGGAAACCATCATTCTCATCAAACTAACACAAGAACAGAAAACCAAACACTGCATGTTCTCAAAAGTGGGAGATGAACAATGAGAACACATGGACACAGGAGAACATCACACACTGGGGCCTGTTGAGGGGTGGAGACCTAGATGATGGATAGCATTAGGAGAAACACCTAACATAGATGACAGGTTGATGGGGGCAGCAAACCACCATGGCACATGTATACCTGTGTAACAAACCTGCATGTTCTGTACCTGTATCCCAGAACTTAAAGTATAATAATAATAAAAAGAATACAGTGTTGGAAGAAGATCCTTGATGCCTATTAAGGAACTCACTTATGATTCCTTGCTGTGGCCTAGAGTGGTGGCAACTCCTTCAGACTGAGTTTGCTGGAATGGAATTCTGATGTAGGGAGAAATTTCTTTGCAGAAAAATGTTACATAGTTTCCTTTGTTTTTCAATAGTTGTGCAAAGACCACCTCACCTACAGTGGTGAGGTTAGGGTACTTATTAAAACGCAGATTTCAGGAATCCACTCAAGATTTTCCAAGTTAGAATTTTGGAAATAAGTCCTGGATTTCTCATTTTAAGAAGCTTACTCAATGATTCTTACATTGATTCACATTTAAGAATCACGAGTTTGCCCATGCCTATGTCCTGAATGGTATTGCCTGTTTTCTTCTAGGGTTTTTATGGTGTTAGTTGTTATGTCTGAATCTTTAATCCATCTGGAGTTAACTTTTGTATAAGGCATAAAGAAGGGATCCATTTTCAGCTTTGTGCATATGGCTAGCCAGTTTTTCTCAACACCATTTATTAAATAGGGAATCCTTTTCCCATTGCTTGTTTTTGTCCAGTTTGTTGAAGATCACGTGGTTGTAGATAAGTGGTGTTATTTCTGAGACCTCTGTACTGTTTCATTGGTCTGTAGCTCTCTTTTGGCACCAGTATGATGCTGTTTTGATTACTGTAGCCTTGTAGCATAATTTGAAGTCAGGTAGGGTGAGGCGTCCAGCTTTGTTTTTTTTTGTTTGTTTTTGTTTTTGTTTTTGCTTATGATTGTCTTGGCAATGTGGGCTGTTTTTGGTTCCATATGAAATTTAAGGTGTTTTTTCCAATTCTGTGAAGAAAGTCAATGGTAGCTTGATGGGGATAGCACTGAATCTGTAAATTACTTTGGGCAGTATGGCCATTTTTCCGATACTGCTTCTTCCTAACCATGAGCATGGAATGTTTTCTCATCTGTTTGTGTCTCCTCTTATTTCCTTGAACAATGGTTTGTAGTTCTCCTTGAAGAGGTCCTTCACATCTCTTGTTAGTTGTATTCCTAGGTATTTTACCCTCTTTGTAACAGTTGTGAATGAGAGTTCACTCATGATTTGACTATTACTGGTGATAGGCATGCTTGTGATTTTTGCACATGAATTTTATATCCTGAGACTGCTGAACTTGCTTATCAGCTTAGGGAGATTTTGGGCTAAGATGATGGGGTCTTCTAATTACACAATCATGTCATCTGCAAATAGAGGTAAGGTGACTTCCTCTTTTCCTAATTGAATACACTTTATTTCTTTTTCTTGCCTGCGTGTCCTGGCCAGAACTTCCAGTACTATGTTGAATAGGAGTGGTGAGAGAAGGCATGCTTGTCTTGTGCCCATTTTCAAAGGGAATGCTTCCAGTTTTGGGCCATTCAGTTTGATATTGGCTTTGAGTTTGTCATTAATAGTTGTTATTATTTTGAGATACATTCCATTGATACCGAGTTTATTGGGAGTTTTTAGCATAAAGGGCTGTTGAATATGGTCAAAGGCCGCCTCTGCATCTGTTGAGATAATCATGTGGTTTTTGTCTTTGGTTCTGTTTATGTGATGGATTACATTTATAAATTTGTGGACTTCATGACTAAATCACCAAAAGCAATGGCAACAAAAGCCAAAATAGACAAATGGGATCTAATTATACTAAGGAACTTCTGCACAGCAAAAGAAACTATCATTAGAGTGAACCAGCAACCAGCAGAATGGGAAAAAATTTTTGCAATCTACCATTTGACAAAGGGCTAATATCCAGAATCTACAAAGAACTTTAATTTACAAATAAAAAACAAACAACCCCATCAAAAAGTGGACAATGGATATGAACAGACACCTCTCAAAAGAAGACATTTATGCGGCTAACAAACATATGCAAAGAAGCTCATCATCACTGGTCATTAGAGAAATGCAAATCAAAGCCACACTGAGATACCATCTCATGCCAGTTACGATGATAATCATTAAAAAAAATCAGGAGACAACAGATGCTGGGGAAGGTGTGGAGAAATAAGAACACTTTTACACTGTTGATGGGAATGTAAATTAGTTCAACCATCATGGAAGACAGTGTGGCCATTTCTCGAGGATCTAGAACTAAAAATATCATTTGACTCAGCAATCCCTTTTCTGAGTATATAACCAAGGGACTATAAATCATTCTGTTATAAAGACACACGCACACATGTTTATTGTGGTACTGTTCAATGCCAGTATTAAATGTTTGCAAACATTTCTACAAGTTCATATGTACTATAAAAACTATACAGAATTGCCAATTTAGTAAATATCTGACAGAAGACAGGGGAACTTACAGGCTTGTGAACAAAGTTCTACTTTGACTGTATTTCTCAGAAAGAAGCTCTAGCTCATAAAGTGCAGCTATAAAGTAAGAAGACATTTCCGTAAGCCACACTGCATAAACAAGTAGTACCATAGCTACTCCTGTGCCACTTTAATCATTTGTAGCTAATTACATTTCTCCCTCACTCTTACTCTTCATGTATTGGAGCAGCCCATGAACCCAAAGAGCCACTAACCAACTTTCTGGCTGTAAAAGAGAGATGACTTTGACAATCTTAGAACTAAGGTTTCTCTTTCATTCCATAAGCATTTTTAATTCCCCCACTGTTTGCCAAGCATTGTTGTTTATAAAGATGCTCTTGAGTCTATCCAACCATTCATCCATCCATCCATCTTTCTAGCACTTGGATGCTTACTTCACCGTATACACAAAAGTTAATTCAAAGTAGATCATAGGTGTAAATGTAAAACACAAAACTATAAAATTTCTAGAAAAAAAACATAGGAGAAAGTCTTTGTAATCTTATGTTAGGCAAAGATTTCTTAGACACAATACCAAAAGCTTGATACATAAAAGAAAATAAACTGGAAATCATCCAAATTAAGAATTTCTCCCTCTTAAGGAGAAATTAAGAGACATCCAAATTAAGAGACACTGACTAGGAGAAAGTATTTGCAAAGCACAAAGGACTTTTATCCAGAATATACAAACAATTTTCATAATTCAACAATAAGAAAAACAAACAACCCTTGTCCCCAAAATGTGCAAAGATTTAAAGATACTTTACCAGAGAAGATACACAGTGCCAAATATGCTAATCAAAACACACTCAAAGGTTTAGAATTTGAAATTAAAACCACAGTGAGACAACACTATATACCTATTTGAAAGGCTGAAATGTAAAAGACTAACCACATCAATGTTGGTGAGGATATGACAGAGTTCAAAGTCTTACACAACACTGGTAGGAATGTAAGATGGTACCACCATTTTGGAAAACAGTTTTGCAGTTTCCTATTCTACCACATAATCTAGCCATTCCATTCCTAGGTATTTGCCAAAGAGGAAAGGACATATATGTCCATACAAAGATTTGTATGTGAATGTTCATAGACACTTTTATTTGTAGTAGTTCCAAATGTTCATCAACAGCTGAATGGATAAACAAATTGTGATACAGGTAGAATATCCCTTGATCAACATGTGTGGAACCAGAAATTTTGGATTTGGGATATTTTTTCAGATTTTGGAACATTTGCATTATACTTTCCAATCGAGCATCACCGATCTGGAAATACAAAATGTTCCAATGAGCATCATGTTGGTCCTCAAAAAGTTTCAGATTTTGGAGCATTCCAGATTTTTTGAATTCAGAATACTACTCAGCAATAAAAGGGAGTGAATTGATGTACATAACATGGATAGATTTCGAAATAATTGTGCTGAGTAAAAATAGCCAGACAAGAGTATAGATGTTGCCATTTATATAAAATTGTAGAAAATGCAAATAATTTATAGTGCCAGAAAGCCTGGCAATGTGGTGGTGGGAGTGAAGGGAAAGATGAGAAAGAGATTACAAAGGGGCATTAGGAAACCTGTGAGGGTGATGGACGTATATTCACCATGAACTGTACTGATGGTTTCATGGGTAGATGGATACATATGCCAAGACCTATCAAATTGTGCACTTTAAACATGTGAAATCCATGTATCAATTATACCTCAATAAAGCTGTTAATAAAGATACATTAAACAATACAAATATTAATTCGTTAGAGAAATTATGCCATGTATCTCTTTGTTGTCCTTTTCGGACTACTGGCAGGAAAATTATATTCAGTCTACCTGATGACTTAATATATGATACAATGGTTGTAATCAAAGTAAAATGCATTAGAAATAAATGTCTTACATTTTGAAATAATTAGAGCCCAACAGGGAAAAAAATAAGAGAATTTTTTAAAAGCTTTAAGGAAAGCAAAAGACAGTGAAAAAGACATCAGAGGCCAAAAAAAATAAAGTCCGACAACTGGTATGAAAAAAGGAGGCAATATTTCAAATTATAAATCTAAGAATAAAGTTTCATAGTCACTGTAAAGATTATCAGTTCTTATTTATATGCATAAAAGGTAGAAGAAAAATACTGAGCTAATGCCTCCCTGGGTAGGTAAGGGAAGAAAGTTCATTTCAGGTTGAAAAAATGGCATGGGCAAAGTCACAGAAATGTCAAAGGCATGTCTCATTTAGGGTTTTGCAAGCAGTCTAGTAAGGCAAGTATAAAATGAGCAGTCATAGGAAATGAAGGTGGTGAGACAGGGAGCGGTCAGGTCATGAATCAGTCTTGTCTGTTACCCTAAGGAGTTTGGACTTTGGTATATATGGATACCCAGGTAGACTTCACTCTACAGTTAGAAGTCTAGAGGTTAAAAGAGAGGTTGATAATTTAAAGCAAGCTATTTCAGGAAATCTCTTGACATACTGTGTTGATTCAGATGGGTGGATGGATGGATAGATGGTTAGATAGACAATAACAGTAGTTCCTGGATCATGTTTTGAAGACTGCCCTGCCTCCAATTGAACTGCCTTTGTGATGCTTGCCTGTTTCAAGCATAATTTTTCGATATTTGTATGCGTCTATTCCTGTACTCTGTTCTGTTTCACTGATCTGTGTGACTATTGCATCACAAATGCCACATTATTTTGAGTATTATAGCTTTATAACAGGAAATTTTTTATCTTCACAAATAAAACATTAGCTTTTAGGAATACTTAAAACCCTAAGTAGCCTATTGCAGTGTGGAGAGAGCAAGTTTCAGCTGTTTTTCCTGACAGAATCTACATCTGATACTTCTTTATCTCTAGAGAGGCTTGCATTTATTTGGAGGGGAACTAATCCTGTGACTTCTAGTTACCTCTTAGTTTCTTCTCTGGAATGACATTATTTGCAGACACTAGAGGACTTAAGGGAGAAAAGCATTTGTCCAGAGTAGAAAAGCCGACTTGTAATTTCCATATTAGCACTGGTGGATGGAGAATTTTCACAGGCTAATCCAATGATCATATAATCCTCAAACCCCTTTTCAGCTGTAGTTGTTTACTACTTTATCGATCTATTCTTTTCTAACTTTGCAAGCTACTTGAGAAGTTGTATAGATTCTTCCAGAGTGAACATGTCACTTAAATGTGGATTTGAACATGGCTTCTGCTGTGATTACTCTTGGGAGATGGGACTTACTGGTATTTCACAAAGTATCTGGAACAGTTAACATCAAAAACCTTATTTGAGGTGGCTGCTTTCCATTTTACTAAAGCAAAAGGGCTTTAGAAAGCAAACAACTTTACTCAGATTAAAGATGGGATTAATTTCTCCTTATGCAGCTAAATACATAAGCAGTACATGTAAATATTTCATAAAGGAATATAAAATAGTTCTTATAAACACAAGTCAATAAACAACATCAATAAAGTACAAGAAAACAGTTTGCATTGTGCTTGGTATAGTGTTTTCTTTACTCAGTTAGATTAACAAATGATGACCTCATCATTAGTCAACAAGATAGTAGAGAGAGAGATCATCAAAGCAAACTACAGGAGAGTCCAGATTGATTCATGCCAAACAAATGTTTGTCGCTAGCAGCTGTATTATCACTCATTCTAATTTACGCAGCTGGGGTTCTCCTTTCGTTTCCTAAGTGAGATAAATGTCATGTTGCATGATACAAGCACCATCTCTGCGGCTTGAGTCATAAATCAGGTCAGCTCTCTTTTAGTTAGCCTCACCCCTCATTGTAGGTCGGGGAAGTGGCTTGCTACAGTTTTAGCTATTTTTTAAAACAGCTAATAGGCCTTTTCTAAGGTTGTGTGAGTCCATTATTGAATCATTCGGCATTTTAATAAAAAATACCAGTTAGACTGAATGTCATGAAGATATTGAAAAAATCAGTTTCATGTGGAAAAATCTTTAGTAATGTAGGTTTTAAACTAGTAGCATAAAACCTCTCTTTTTAAAAAATTCTTAAAACCTGAGGACTGAAGAGTAAGAAAAAGTATAGTATAGTCTCTGCCTGCTGGATGAGATTCCATGATTTATTCTCTGACTATGCTATGTCAAAGATTCTGCAGTTAGATTACTCCTCAGAACGCAGGCTGAGTTTGAACAGGTCCTAAAGGTGTTTATCCCTTTAGCTCACCTAGTTAATGGGGCATAGAGTACTCTTGACTTGACTACTCCATGCTTCTTCCTTTCAAAGCAGAGCAAGACAATCAAAACCTTGAGTTTTAAAATTTATCAGAAATATAAATGGAAGAGTCTCATGTGACAAAAGCATGGCTAAGTGTACAGGGCAGTTGATCTAGTTGGTACATGTTAGTGGTAGATGATGTGTTTAACTGTCAGAAACCTACTCACAGCAAAGGGGACCCAATCCCCAGGGAGAAGGTCTAGAGAAGAGGTGGGAAAAGAGCCCGAGGCTATGTGTGCACATTCTGAGACCAGTCTCCTGGCTCTGCCACTCAGTGGGTGCCTGTTTGCAAGTCATTTCTAGACCTCTGTGATTCTTACCTTTTTTTTCCGATTATAAAATAGGACAATTCTTGCCTTCCAGGACTGTCATGAAGATTAAGTAATGTTTGTAAAAACAAGTAGACAGAATAGGTGCTCAGTCAACAATAACATTAGCAGGACACGATGGCTTGTGCCCATAATTCTTGCACTTTGGAAGGTCAAGACCAGAGGATTGGGTGAGCCCAGGAGTTCGAGACCAACCTGGGCAAGATGGTGAGCCCTGGTCTTTGCAAAAAATAAAATAAAATAAATTAGCCAGGCTTGGTAGTGTGCACCTGTAGCCCCAGCTTTTCTAGAGACTACAGTGGCAGGATTGCTTGAGCCCCAGGAGTTTGAGGATGCAATGTGCCGTGACCATACCACTGCTTTCGAGCAATTTTCATATTCTGGCTCGTTGACTTAACAAATTGTTGAAAGTTTGTCTGGCCCTGGTGGCTCATGCCTGTAATCCCAGTGCTTGGAGTCCTCCTCCCTAGGCCTTCATTGAGGCTAGGAGTTCAAGACCAGCCTGGGCAACGTAGTGAGACCCTGTCTGTACCAAATATTTTTTTCTACTTAGCTAGGCATGGTGGCAAGTGCCTGTGGTCCCAGCTGTGCAGGCTGAGTTGGGAAGATTGCTTCAAATCAGAATTTTAAGGCTGCAGTGAGCCATAATCACACTACAGTTCAGCCTTGACAAGAGAGTGAGACCCTGTCTTAAAATCTTCTGTGTACATACACATATTTTTTAAAAGTCAGTCATTGTAGCGGGGAGGACAGCTATTAAACAAGCACAATGTGAGAGTTATGTACCAATCAGTGTGAGATCAGAGAAGGAACGCCAAACCCTGCAGGGAGGGTAGGGAAGGAAAGCTAGCTTTTCAGAGGAAGTCAAAGAGTTCTCTCTGTAAAAATGAGTTTTTCAAGTAAGCAAGGGTGGAAAGGCATTGCAGGTAGATGGAGCAGCTTATACAAAGACATAGAGGCATGTTTCAGGAAGGACAAGTGGTTTTGTGTGGTTAGAGTCGTGGGTGTGTTGTGTTGGGAATTGTAGAAAAGAAGGTTTAAACTGCTGTTGCCACATAAAGGAACTGCTTAGATGCCTTGATCCTGTTTGTTTCTGGTGGAAATCTAGACAGATTAATTTGGCCTGTTATTTCAGAGTATTTCAGAAAGACAAATACCCAATCCCCATATTTTTGGCATTTCTATTCCCAACACAGTTGGAACCAGGAAGCATAACAATGAAACATTAAGAAAGGAGAAGAGGGAAGAAGCAGAGAGTAAATCTATTTGAGATTTATGAAAAGATTTACAGAAAGCAGGCATCTTTGACTAGTTTACTGGGATCTCTACTAAAGATCTATTTTTCTGTTTTTAAAAAGGTATTAATATCTCTGAGATGAAAGTTACCTTCATATGGGTAATACAATAGCTCTGAATAGGAACTTACTCTAATATGAGTAATTAATAAAAAGAAAAATTTTACCCAACTTTAGAAACTGTGTTCAGGGAGCAACTGCCTTGAATAAAGAAGGCATGAAAAGCCTTTTGTATTCCTTTTTGTCCTGTATAACAAATTATTTTTCTTGCAAAGCCCCAAATTGCTTTCCTCTACATTGCTGCATTTCTATGAACATGATTCTAGTACACTGTGGCTCTTCCAGGGATACTCCTGATATCAATCTTGAAGCCTATTCAAACGAGGATGGGAGTCAGAGTTGAACTATGCCAACATTCCTGCTGAGAATTAGCCCAGTTTCATTATGTGTGAAGGAGTCCCTAGTTCAGTGCCCTTGCATGTTTAGGGTACACAGAGCTGAGAGGCTCTGCAGGGAGTGCAAAGTTAAGAAACTGCATGATAGGAACGCTATCTCTTACTCTTTCATAATTGCTCTGTGCAGGGATGCTAAAAAAAGATCAGGGTTTTTTATCATTCCGTGCAGCTGTGGTGTTCTTGTAACAAGCTACTTCTGCTTCATAAGGCAAGAAAAACAGAAGAATTGTGGACAGACTCTCGGAATGAGCAGGGTCTCCAGGAGTCCCATCTGTCTTTTTTAACTCCTTCAAGTAACTGGAGTACTAAGGGAGAGATTTGTTGCTTTGCCTGTGCCTTCATCCCACAGATGAAGAAACTGAGATGCAGGGGAAGGTGAAGTGGCTTTTCCAAATTGAAGATTCATTAGAAGTCAAGCCAGAGTTTGTAGTACCAGGTCTTCTGACTTCTGTGGGCCAAACTGTAGTCCTTAAGTCTTAATATGACTATCATTAGCCAGGTTGTCAGCAACGGGGCTGGAGGTATCACATAAGTACATTGTAAAATCTTTTTTGCTTGGAAGAAAAGATGTTGGTGAACTACAATTTTGACGTCTGTGCCTTTATCCTATTTAATTTATATTTACATCATTTACAGGAATTTCTCAAACTGCATGTTTACCTGTTTTATCTTACAAATTGCCAATTTTATCAGAATAGGACTTGGTGTTGTCAAGTACGTCTCTGTCAACCTGACTTTTAACCACTTGGAAGACCTGTGCACCCTTGCAGCCTCCTTTATCTTGCCATGCACTCCCACCTTCTGGACATATCAGGAGGGGCACGTACCCCTGAGGAACCACACTTAAACTTTTCCATTTTACAAAGATTGGTCAATCTTATGCCTTTATGTATAATTCATTCTTTTTTAGACTTTCTAATCCCACAGACTTTGACTTTGGAAATGTATGGGTTATAAGAAAGTAGTGAAGAACTATAATCTGTTCAGATCTAATATTAAATGAGACCCAGATTTTTTTCTTAGTGGACTGCAAAGGCACATTTATTTAATACCTGGTAGGTTTACATGGAAGTCCTTTTAGCTGTGAATTCCTTGTTGGTAAGGGACTATGTCCAATACTGCACCTGGCACACAGTAGGAGAACTATGAATATGTGTTGAATGAGGAACATTGGCAAAAGCCAGGGTTTTTTAGGAGTGTTCAGTCCTGAGGCCACTTTAGATGGAAGTGGTTCTCCCATAGCCTAACACATCCAGTTCTTTCTTGAAGTGCAACTCGACCTTCTTCCAGAGATGAAGTGGAAAGGCATTATTCATCTGAGACTTGCCTTGTGGTGTTTAGCACAAATTTGGTTTCTGAGGAAAGGCTGGCAAAGCATTGATTCAGGAAAAATTATTCTTAGGTATTTTTCTCTGATGATTATAGACTGAGTGAAACTTTTACTTATGTATAGTTACTGTCGCCATGAAAATAATCACTGGCCGACATTTCCAGTGGCAAAAAATAACCTCTAAAATGGTCTGATGAATATTCGGGAGTAGGGCTAACAGAAATATAATGCCAGCTGGGCCAGCAGTGTCTGCCAACCCCAAATATGTATTCAGCATCTTACTATGTGTAAAATCCATTATTTTTTTGTTGCTTTTACTTATTTCTTTAATATAAATCTGAAGGCAGAGTTAAGTTTTATAACTGATGATTTATGAATATTATGTATACAGGAGGTGCTATTCCTACTTTGGAATTAGCTTGGAGTGCAGGGTTAAGATTTTGGTGGTATGTGGCACACATTAGGGCTCAGTAAATGTAGAAAACAGAGCAGAAGACAGACAGAATGCTGGGAGGAAGGAAGGGAAGGAGAGGGAGTAATCCCAGGCCTGGGCCCTGGCATCAGCCTGCAGGTAGTCCAACAGTTTCTGTCGTGAACCTGCTGGGGAGCCTGGTGACGTTCATTACCTACTAACTTTTAAGTTTGCACGTCCCTAAAATGAGACAAAACCTACTTTGTAGGGTTTTCGAGAGGCTTAAATAACAATGTATATGAATATCTAACATAGACTACTCAATAAATAGTAGTTTAATTTAATGAATAGTATGTTGGCAATTTCCCCTAATTGTCTTGTTGAGAAAGCACTTACCTGTTTATCTTCCTGGACTTTAAAATGAGTCCACATCCGTTAATTTGGATTCCCCCAGAGTAGAGCAAGCAAGCACAATGACATTCCTCAGAAGAGCAAGCAGTCACAGATGATGGCATCCTCAGGGAACACCCCTCCCTGGGTGCTGGCATTTAGTCAGGGGATTGCTGTTTCCCAAATTGCCCTTCAGTGGGAGTTCCCCCTCTTACCAGGCATCTCAGGCTCCAGTCATGATTTTCACCATTACAGAGGGCCAGATTCTCCTTCCTTTTGTGTCTGCCTATTTTCTTCTCAGAGGAGCATGTTTGTATGAGAACAGGGCCTCTCCCGAGCCCAGGTCTTCCTAAGGTTCTTGCCTGGAAATGGAAGAGATGCAAGCTGTCAAGGGTCAGGGAAGGGCAGTCTGGCAGGTTAGCCACAGCTCACCCATCAATTTTCAGGGCCAGGTGTTAGCATTTTACAACACCTTGGTAAGTAATATTTTCAGCAAATCGAGAAACTCTAGTTCTGCATCTTTCATAGACATCACTTTTTCCCTCCAAGGTTAGCTTTTCTCAGGATGGGCATACATTTTCAGAAACTTTTTACAAGGTATGGCTAATTAGTAATACTGGAGACCAAGGGGAAGTTGGAATTTCTCCAGTGTTTTTCTGAAGGAGTTAACAGCATACGCAGTTTGGGAGATCAAGGGAAGACCTGCTTAGGAGGGTCCAGAAATCTCCTTACCATCACCCCCATTTCTCTCCATTGAATATGGAAGAAAAGGGAGGCCCTGGCTTCTCACATTTGCTTATGGTTAGCATGTCTGCACACTTAACAGTGTGGAAGGCTGCTTTCTAAGTGCCACATATGGTAGGTAGACCACTTACTCCTCAGGACAATGGAACGCTGAACTACATAGTATTTTATTCCTATTTACAGAGGAGGAACCAAGGCTCAGAGACAATAAATACATTTCCTAAGCTCAAACAGCTGGTAAGTGATAGAACTGGTTAAAAAAAACAAAACAAAAAACTGTGGGCAGCCTGGCTCTGGAGTCTTTTCTCCTACCCAGGGTCCTCCACTGTCTGAGAAGTCCTTAGTCCTACTGGAGGATATCAACAAGTGACTGCAGGAATGGAAAGTAAATTTAGCATTTCTCTTCCACAGGCTTTTAAAATATTTAATTTGCAGGAAAATTTCAGAAACAAGTAGCATGTTTTCATCTCTACAAGACCAAATTGCCTGTATGGTGACACTGCTCTGCATTTTCCATAAAGAGACCTGTGCTTTCCTGCAGAGTCCCACCCTTTTGCAGGTTAGATTGCCAGGGAGCATTCACAGAGTTGGAGTTGAGCTTGCAGGATTTTACCAGGGATCCCTGCTGAAGGGGAGTGGCCATGGGGAAGTGGAACTGACACCGCCTCTGCCAGCCCGCTGGGTCATCATGGAGTATATATGGTTCCTCAGAGCCCAGTCCTGTGCTGGGCTGAAAGGGTAGGGCCTTTATACCCCTGCCACCACCAGTGGGTGGATATGGGCCACTTGGAAGGGGGCATCCCCTTGGGCAAGGGAGCTCTTTTCGGCTGAGGTGGACCCTGAAGAAACTGACAGCTTCAGGCTCTCTCCCAACAGCATTCCCCATCAGTAAGGTAGAGTTCTGCCTTGAGCAGGGGCTCTAGGTGGTGGATCTTTGTTTCCATTCTGACACTTTCATTGCCAAGGTGCGTCTACTCACTGGCAATTGCTTTCTCCTAACTCAGCCTCTTGTTTACTTGGATTCAAGAAAAAAGACATTTACAAGACTGCAGAAAAAGAGACAGATTCTCAACTGTCTTATATCCTTTTACTGTAGCCCTAGCCAGTGGCAAGGATATAATACTGATAGTCTCTTTGAAGCATGGAATAAAAATCAAGCCTGGCATTTTGGGAGATACATGAACAATTTGTTTTACACTCATGATATCTTTCAAGTGGCACCAGGTGGCTTTTTTCTGGAGCCGAGTCCACAGCTAAAGGCCGCAATGCACTGATGGAAATCTCTAGTTACATTTTGCTTGCCAGTTGCCTTTAGTGAAATCTCTCAGTGATTAGGATTCCAGATAAAACTCCCTTTTCCTTATTCCTTCCATCATGAAACTAAAGCTGTCTTCCAGTTGACTCCAGCATGGACATTAAACTGCACCCTACTAACTTACATCCTGTCTACCCAAGTTAATGCCAAGAGCTGTCCCTGTGTCTTTTCAGTGGGTCGTTTTGCCTTTTTAGGGTTTGTTACTGTTGCATCCCATTGTTGCCCATTGTTGCCCAATGCTGCCCCATGCTGCCATTGGCCAATGACTATCTCAGCTACAGGGTGTGTAAAACCTGTCTCCATTTCCTTTCTTTCAGGTTGGAAAGCTTATCCAAGAAGCAGCTGGAAGAAGTAATTTGAAGAGAGTAACTCTGGAACTTGGAGGGAAAAGTCCTAATATTATCTTTGCTGATGCTGACTGTAAGTCAACTACAGGTCTCATGCATGAACCAGCACACACCCTTTGGTGCCCTCTTTTGTGTCTCCACTTTTGATAGGACACTAGCAAAAGATCTTTGAAGCTCAGAGCAATCAAGAAGATCTCCTCCCTCCATACCCAGAGCTGTTATAAATAATATATATATGTATAAAAGAAGATTTCCTCTAAGGAGAAAATAGTTTGATATTGGGGAAAGAGCACTTATCAACTGATGACTGAACAATTTGTTTTCTAGACACTAATGAGCCATTTTGATTCTGTGATATTGTAGAATAGGGTGGATGACATGAAGGCTTGGTCAGTGGTGTATAGTTAAAAGAGCAATGGTCTCAGCTGCCGAGCACCTGAAAGATGGTCTCTCTGCCTAGATTCAAGAAATCTGTAACTTTTCAACTGTGCCTGGTGGCTGGTAGATCATTATAAATAAATAGTAATTCACCAGCCCTGCCAGCATTTTCCAGACCCACAGCCCCGTCTCTGTGTAGTCAATTCCAACCCCTTTCTGCTGCTCCCATGACTTTAATTTACGATGACAGCACACATAGGTCACTTCAATATGGGTAGTCCTAAAACTGAGATGATTCCACCTTGCTAGTAGGACCTTACAGAGGCTTTGAGCAGTAACCTGAGAAACCCCATCTCTCTAGGAAAGATGCCATCTCAGCCATTCTGCACAGATGTGACCTTTCTGTTTTTGAAAAGCCCTCCAGGCAAGGAGAGCTTTACCTGGTAAAGTGGTGCTGCTCCCATGACTTTCAGTTATGACAACAGCACAGGTAGATCAGTTCAGTATGAGTAGTCCTAAAGCTGAGATGATTCCACCTTGCCAGTAGGACCTTGCAGAGGCTTTGAGCAGTAACCTCAGAAACCCCATGTCTCTAGGAAGGATGCCACCTAGGCCATTCTGCACAGGTATGACCTTTCTGTTTTGAAAAGCTCTCCAGGTAAGGAAATCCCAAAATCTCATTCAGTGATTCTTTTTTTCGCTTCACATTTTGCCAGGCAGAGCTGCTTTCCCAATTTTACCACCAGAGAGATCAGAATACAGAAAGCAGATCACTTGAATTTCAGCCCCAGCTTGGAATTTGTACAGTTCAGCTTTAGCTTTATATTAGTTGTCAAGAGAATCAGAATTCTTATGCCTGTTCCTCTTGAGGAGTAAGTACTCTATCAGCATAACATTGATTGATTCGTTTTTCAGTCAGTCAGTCATTTAGCAACTAATGCACATCGAATCAAGCTATTTTGAAGTATAAGATATAAGAGATGAAAATAGAAGACAGAGCATATGATTTTACACAATCCTATGTCAATCTAGAGGAAATTTAGTGTCTTCAAAGAAGACCCATTGGTGGTACAGTTTAGTGTCCCAAATACTAAACATACAGCTACAAGGCCCTATAGCTTAGGAGTCGTAAATTGGCCAAATACAGAATATAGACATGTTTACCTGTGTAAACATCACACTGTGTTTAAAAAAACAAAAGCTGCACATTAACATATTGATCTCTCTGAAAACTGGAAAGATCTGGAAACCTGGACCTCATAATTATGCATGACAACGATAAAATGTGGTGGCTTTCTTAGACCCTCCATTACATGGCTTTACCACGTGGCAGATTCATACCTTTACCTTGTATCCCTAGCCCTGTGGTATATTGGGGTTTGAGACTCCTGTTACAGATGAGATTCAGTCCTTCTATTTGCAGAATAAGAAAGAGACCCAAAGAAGTAAAGTTGTTCAAATTCACATAGCATGTCAGGGTGTACTTAGAACTAAAACTAAGTTTCATTCCCAATCCAGTGCTATTCATGGTTATGTCCTGCAGTGAACACATTAGACCTGGGGCTTTGGAGGGGAGAGGGAGGTTGCTTCATAGACAGGCCGCTCCCCAGGCAAACCAGTGAGAACATGGCTGTTTCCTCTTGTAGTGGACTATGCTGTGGAGCAGGCTCACCAGGGTGTGTTCTTCAATCAAGGCCAGTGCTGCACTGCAGGGTCTCGAATCTTCGTGGAGGAGTCCATCTATGAGGAGTTTGTGAGGAGAAGCGTGGAGCGGGCCAAGAGGCGCATAGTGGGGAGTCCCTTTGACCCCACCACTGAGCAGGGTCCCCAGGTAGAAAAATTCTAACCGTTCCCTTTGTTTACTTAGTCCTTGACAGCACAAAACTGGACACTCTAGTGGGACCCAACAAAGCAACATCTTCCTTTTCTGCTGCCTCCCTTATTCTCCACCCTGTCTTCCTGGCTGGAAATGTAGCCAGAGAGGGATTGCTCATCTCTTATGCGTCTCTTTTCCCTTTCTAAATTTTATCTTTGTATTTTATGGGATGACTGTTACTTTAAGGATATTCTGACCTTTGGGACTAAGTTGGAGTCTCTCCATTCTAAACAAAGCCCTGAGTATGAGAAGATGGATCTTGACACTAGAAACCAGTCTCAGTCCTTCTAATCACTGAACTTTAAGACACCCCTACAGATGCCACAGTCAAGGAGGGTAGATAGCTTTCTTCCCTAGAGCCATGCATCCTTTTACAAGCTGCCAAGGAGTCTCTCCAGCAGCATGAACCACTCTGTACAGATGATTTGCAGCTTATGAATGTATAGGAAAAGAAGGGCTAGCTCACTTCCCTTTTGTTATATTGTTATTTCTTACTCTTAATGCCTCGTGTACTATAGTGGGGTGGGGAAGGCCACAAAGTATCCCCCAAGCTGCCAGACTACACTTTTCACCTCTGCAGATTCACATAATCATCAAGGCGTATTTCTAAAGCCAACTCTGGTTTTAATCTGTAGATAGGGTCTGAGAATTTTTAGAAGGATCCTGTACCAGCTCTTATCTGGGTCTCTAAATCATAGGTTTTCCTGGTAAGGGACAACACCTCCTCAGTTTAGGGACTATTCAAGAGAAGATTGATGTTCTGGCCGAGGAATTCAAACTTGGGTGAATGTAGGTTTTTGTATTATGTACCATAATAAGCGAATAGCTCTGTCAGTGTTTGGGGGGAAGACTGACATTATTATTATTATTATTTGGACTAGGAAGCTAGTCCTTCACTCTTTACTGTTAATATTTTCCTCCAGAGTTCCTCTAAAAGTGAATAGGAATTCCTTTAAAAACAAACCGGAATAAGTTGGGATGTGTACCACTATCTGAAGAGGATATGTACTAATTTTTTGTCTCTTACTATTAGTACAACTTGCTAAGTTACTCATTTCATGATAAAAGTCAATTTTTCCTCATATGAACAATAAATAATAAATTAGCCAGTGTCTCCATTTTGAAACATTTTCTAAATGTTTAGCCGGTACTTCTGATTAGGCAATATCATCAGAGCAGTACATTTACTGCAATCCTCAATATATTAGGATTAACCATAAAAAACTGCCAATTTTTTCTAGGTCAAAAATTGGTAAGTAGCAGCAGTTTTATATGATTTGACTGGGTGTAGTGAAACTTTGAAAAAAATCATAAAATGACAGATTCTCAAGAACCTACTTATTTCCGTTTTCATAGAAGGTTGTATTTGGAGTTACTAAGTCATGTCTCCCATAGATCGATAAGAAACAATACAACAAGATCTTGGAACTCATCCAGAGTGGTGTGGCTGAGGGCGCCAAGCTGGAATGTGGAGGCAAAGGACTGGGCCGAAAGGGGTTTTTCATTGAGCCCACAGTGTTTTCCAACGTCACTGATGATATGCGGATTGCCAAGGAGGAGGTATCAAATATGGTGGTCTTATGAAAGCCACATCTTTCTTGAGATAGTTTCTAGAGGATTTCTAGTAGATGATATTAGAGTTTTAGCTCTTTATATTTTATATATATATTCATTTTGCAATAATAATAAACATGGCTATGAAAATTCCAGTTTCAAGAAGAAAATTAAACCAAAAGACAAGCAAGCTGGATGGAGGCCAGGTGACATGCTATGTGCTTGTGATTATTATTAGCCAACAGAATAATCAGAATAGCCTACCACTGGCCTCAACAATACACTGGCAATAGTTCAGCTCTCCTAAATGTGGGTCATTAGGATGTTGACAGGACAGAGAAAACACTGAAGCATCTTCACATCTGTGCAAGAAAGGGATCATGACCAAGTCAGTCAGCAGTCCAGAGCATTCAGTTCTGGAGCAGTGTCTGCAGGATCATGGAGGATGCCACTTTCTCTTCTGTACCTAAAGAAGACACCACTAGTATACATAGTGGAATCAAGTGATGCTGGAGAGGTTGGAGACATTGGGGATGTTAAACAAACACTAATGTTAGACTCTTTGTGCAAAATCTTATCCTAGGAAAGGTTGGGAGATTTTTACAGTTTTGTACTGCTAAACTTAAATGTCATTTAAACAAACAAGGCAGAATAAATTTGCTTTGAAATGTGGAAAACAGGTAAAGGAATGCCAGAGCAGCCATGTTGAGTCATACTATCTTTTTGCAGATCTTTGGCCCTGTTCAGGAAATTTTGAGATTTAAGACAATGGATGAAGTTATTGAAAGAGCCAATAACTCAGACTTTGGACTCGTAGCAGCCGTCTTTACTAACGACATCAACAAGGCCCTCACAGTGTCTTCTGCGATGCAAGCTGGGACTGTTTGGTAAGATCAGAGTCAGTCTTGTAACACATTCCACTGGTGGCATAGGGACCAGGGTGAAATAAACAGGTATCTTCTTGGAAGGATGGGGAATACCAAAAGCAACCAAACTTCACCAGAAAAGGCATACACTCCTTATTGCTTAGATCCAGAAATCAAAAGTAGATTTTAAATTCCAAATTTTTCCTCTGGAACAAAGGAATTTAAAAACAAAACTTCTAGAAGAAATACCATGCCAGTCAGATTATTTCTGTGTGGGCAGAATTTACATGAACTCACATTACTATGTCTTCTTCTTTCAGGATCAATTGTTACAATGCCTTAAATGCCCAGAGCCCCTTTGGGGGATTCAAGATGTCTGGAAATGGGAGAGAAATGTAAGTCTCAAAGTTGCTGATCCTTGCAGAGAAATAGATTGCAAATATCAGCACAGAGCAGCACTTAAAAAATACTTTAATTATCTTACACTCATCCATTCATCCAACAAACATTTTGTTGAACACATGCTACTATAAGCTAAATACTGCTACATATTATAGAGATGAGTAAGACACAATTTCCTTTCCTAAAGTGAGAATGGAAAAATTAATGTACCATTAATTCCCTGTCATAAAGGCTGTGATAGAAGTATATTAACATTTTGTTAGTACGGAGAAAAATTAGTTAATTTTGACTGGTGGGGTCAGAGAAGACTTCAGACAGGAAGTAACATTTTTTCCTGGAAGTAATGCCCAAGAAAAAAAAACAAAACACTTTTCCTCCCTTTGAAAGAAGCTGATCCATATTTTCCAAATCCTGTGACTCACAGAGGAAATACATTTCATGCCCATTCTCTCAGCCGTTAGTGAATGCATATTTTCTTAAGCAAATGCTTAGTTCACAATCTAAGAAGTATTGAGCATAAACTATGTACGAAGCACTACACTTGGTCTGTGGAGGAAGATGCAGGCCGTTAAGGTATTTAATGTGTTTGTAGGTAAATAAAATGAATAACATAGAAAGAATCAGAAGAATCACAGAAAAGACTGTCAAGAGATGGAGGAGCCCAGGGATAGGGAAGATCATTGTGCGCTGGAGAAATCAGGGCAATTTTTAGATATGATCTGCTACAGGGATTTGAATCAGCCTTTCAAGAAGAGGAACACTTGCACAGAGAAGGGGGATATATTTTCAAGATTGGTGGGCAAACCCAGGTAGCAGTGGGGGAGAGCGAGTATTGTGGGAAAAATAGCTGTAGTGTTTGTGGGAGAAACGCGGTGAACCCACAAGACTAGAGCAGAGGATTTACATATTTCAGATAGTTTCACTGGTAATTTCAAGCTGCCAAACATGAAGCTATAAAGTGGTTATAGGCTGGAGAATAGAACAGCTTCTAGAATCGCACTCCTTGGATTTGAATCCTGCCACTATTACTACCTGTGCAACCCCGGACAAATTACTTAATCTTGCTAAGCCTCCGTTAGTTCATCTATAAGATGGGAATAATTATAGTACCGACCTCAGGGTTGTTGTGAGGATTAATTGTCAGGATTAAGTATGCAGACATCCAACAGAATGTCCGGCAAGCCTTCAGAAAATGTTAGCTGCAATCATCATTATTCATCAAGTAGATGAGTGTTCTATAGGTGATCCCTCTTTTTCTTAACAAACCTGTAACTCTGGCAGAAGTTTCCCTAAATTTCAGCTGGTGTTACAAACTTATGTTCTGTATCTGGTACGGCAGGGGGAGGATATTATCACTTGAACCTTTTCTTCCAGCCTCCAGTGCTCCTCACTTATTTAACAGTCTGAACCTAGAACCAATCTGCATTTTATTTGTTCAGTTATATAGTATTCCTTCAGCTTTTACAGAGTCTTCACGTACTCCAGGTATCTCTTCATTTGCATTGGACCTTAACTTTCTGCTTCTTATTTCATTTCCTTCCTCTATGTCTGTGCTGTCCCAACTCTGAAATGCTGGGGGCTGTCACTGGCTCTCAGAATGCTGCTTGCATTAACTGTGTTGTTTTAGATTGTTAACAGGGTGGATCATTAGCATAAAATATACTTTCAGTAAATAATCGCTTGTTGATGGAGCCTAATCCCAGACTAACCCATGGTCCCTCACTGTGGACAGGATTGTGATATTAGCTGACTCTAGTTTATTCCCATCAGAAATATTCTCCTTGCCCAGAAAGATGGTCCAGGAGACCGTTTGGCTCTGTCTGAACTTCAGGTAACAGTGCCCAAGAGATAGAACAACCATTTTTCTCCACTTGTTTTGCAGGCACTATGGTGATTTGACATTCACAGTGCACTTAAAGAATAATTAGGAGGGGGTGTTCTTTGATGAGACCCACTACATCTTGTCTAGATTGCATGGTTCTTTGTCTCTACTTATTCCCAAAACATGTTTTCTCTTTCTTACATCACCCAGAGTGACAGGAAATGTTTCAAATAAAAGAATCTGCTCTATGTTGGTTCCCAGCTCTTCCACCTCATTTGATACAGCCCCAGAAACTCCACGTAACCCTCCATGTAGACAGAATTGTTTATCTCATCATGGCCTGCAATCTCCATGCAGCCTTGGTCGCTGACACCTCCCTGTCCACCCCTAAGAGGAGCAGCGACTTTAAGTGGCACTTCCAGAAACATCTGGAAACTCCAAGGAGGGCTGACTTAGCCCATGAGGTCTTCACAGAGAGCTGCAGGGAGGGCTGCCCTCCACAGGTTATCTGATGGGCTGCCCTCTTAATTTCCAGGCTCAGAGACTTGAGTTGAGCTTGTCTCAGGTCCTCCTGCTCAGCTAATTCCATCTGTCTCACTTTTCCTGTCCTTTTCCTCACTTCCTCATCAAACTCCCCTGAGATGAGAGGTGGCAAAGCGCAAGCCATAAAATGTCACAAACTGAGGGGATGGAAACAATGCTGTGAACCTCAGCATTTTAAAAACTCAGGATGCTGGCTTTGAAAATGAGAAGCATTGTTAGATACTCTAAATCAGGGCTTGTCAAGTTTGTGTGTGTGTGCGTGCACGTGCATGCATACATACAAAGAAGTCACCTGCAGTCTGGGTGATGGTTTTCTTAAGCATGCGTATCTAGGGACACACTCTTAGAGATTCTGAGTTAATGGATCTGTGATAGGACTCAGGACCTGCGTTTTTAACAAGCTTCCAGAATGACTCCAGTATAGATCACTGCCCAGGACCCAGAGAGAAGCACCCCTAGTCCAGCAGGGCTTTCCACTGTATCCCACACCCAAACACTGGGATCCTACAGTCACATTTGAAAGCAGCCTGCCTTCCAGTAACTAACTCCCACCCTCCTTCTCAGTCCCCACCACCTGCACGCTCCTCTGATGAAGGTGATCTGGGGACCTTCCTCTGAGAAATGCTGCTGCAAGTCAAGTAAAAGAGCAGGAAAATATATATAACCCTAAACAGAAACTCTTATTTATTTTATGGGTGAGTCTGAGTGATTCCTACAAGGCTAGCCAAGAGCCATCAAAACTGACAGGTTACCTTATTTATGTCTAGGCATGCCAAGTTGGATGTATCTTAGGGACTAGAACCTAGTCTGCTGAGGAGCAGGAATCTAGGCTTCTAAATGTGACTGCTTTGACATATCATCCGGCTGTGAAGGTGACCATGCAGAGAGATTGGGATGCATCAGTAATGACATGCATACCTTTTGTACATCAGTGGGCTTCTTCCCTGTTAACTGTATGTGCCACAAAATTTGACTGGAGTAAACAAATTTGAGACAGCAATCCTGACACAAGATGGTGAAATTGCTTAAGAAACCAAACTCCAGGGCTCAGTGACCTTTGAGCAGTATGTCCCAGAGTGTGACCCAAATGACCATCTGTCTTACAGTCTCCTGGTCCCTCCCCAGAGCTTCTGAAACCAAATTATGGGGTGGGAGTAGTGTTCAAGAAGTCACCTCAGCACACAGAAGTATCACCCAAGGGGCCTGCTTCAACTATTGATTCAACTTCTGTGTGCTGAGGTTCAGGAACTACTGCTGGAGAGATGACTGGGCACCAAGAGGATGGCCAACACTCAGCTGGCATCCTTCAGCTGGTTAATGGCAGAGCTGAGTGGGCACTCCTGTCTCTGACCCCAGCCACAGTGCTCTTTTTCTCCTCCATGCCTCCTCAGGCATGCTGCTCTGAGACCTCTCACTGGCTTTCCTTGATATCCTGGGTCCATAGCAATTCTTTTGACAGCAGATTTGAGTCCACTTCTCTGTCTCGAAACAGAGTGTGCATAGATCGCTGCCCAGGACCCAGAGAGGAGCACCTGCAGTTTAGCAGGGTTTTCCATTGCATCACACACCCAAACACTGGGATCCAGTGGTCACACTTGAAAGCAACCATAATTGCAAGGTTTCTGACTCTGTAGACTTCCTTACATTTCTTACAACCTAGTTAGAGAGCCACATGGGAGTGAAGTGTGGCTCGGGGCCCGCCCTAATAAGTGCGTGCACAAGCCGGGAAACAAGAAGGGAGTAAACTCACTTCAAATGGGACACACATGGTGTCCGTGATGAAGAGACACGTTCAGAATTGCCCAAGGACAGGAAAATGACCAGAGAGCGCCAGAGCTGAGCTGGTAATAAAGAGACTTTGAGCCTGGATGGAGTTAATGAGACATGCAAAGAGTGGGGCAATTTCAGCTGGTTTCTCTCATTCCTCCAAGCGAAATGAGCTATACCGACAAGAGAACAGCATGCTTGCCCTAATCTCCCCTTGGTTGCTGTCTTGTCTCTGTCAACTCAGGTGCCCATGGTGCTCAGAGGAGCTGCTGGCAAAACCATTGGAGCCTTAGGTAGGCCATGGTGGCTCCTGATAGGAACCCAAAATCATTAACAGCAGGTCTCTCTGGTAAAGCCCAGTCACAGTAACTCTGTACTTTTTAAAACTGTCTTTCTTAATCATTTAATCCTTTCCTATTCAAGTATATCTCCAAAGTGTTCTTTTATTTTTTCCTGGTCTAGAAGATATGACGAAGATATGACAAAGATATGACAGCAGGGTAGAACTAGAGAAGGGGGAATAGGAAGCTCTTCCTTTCTCCTTCCCTCTCCCCTCCCTCCCTCCTTTCCTTTCTTCGTTGGTCATCAGGTACCTCCTTTGTGCCTACCCTTGTAGGCTCTGCTATACCCTATGTTTGGTGGAAGGCTAAAAGCAAAATCAGTAGGATACAACTGATCCTACTGATTTGGTGGGGGAGACAGAGATATTCAAGCTTCTCGTACTCCCAGTGTGGTAAGTGTGGTGGCTGAGGTGTGAACAAGGGGCTCTGTGAACAGAGAGGAGGAAACAGGAGTTCCTCCTGAGGCTGTTGGGAAAAGCATCACCAAAGAGTGACTTTCAAAAGAATGGAAGAAAACAAGCTGTTATTTTAAAGAAACAGATTTAGGAGAACATGCTTGATTTTATAATGAAAGAGATAAAAGGAAAAAAGGCACTTAAACACGGTGAAAAGAACAAGAGAACAGAGGAGAGATGTGGAAGAGAAGGAGCACTGTGGTAAGCACCCAGAGAGACGGAACACATGTGACCCGCTCCCACCCTCCCTGTCAGTCCCCACCTCCTACAAGCTCCTTAGAGGCTGAGACCAGCTATTTAGTTTTGCTTGCCCCAACCCCAGCACCATGCTGCCTGCAATAATAGCTCAATAAATGTTTGTTGACTGAATGAATGGCAATCTCTGACCAGGATCCCAGAAGGGAAGTAGCTGAAGGAGAATCTGGGGGAGGTGGGAAGATTGCTAACACTTCCCAATTCTTTTTTAATCAGTGATTCTTATTTCCTAACTATTTCCCCTGATCTGGTATGGGCTATGGACCATAATCATTCAGTAGTAGATTTTTAAGGTATTGCAGATGACTTCTGCTTTTTATGGTAGGCCATTAGGTGTTCATTCCTGTTTATTAAATCTTAGGAACAATGAAAAGGAAACTAGAACCTTTTCTTTCAGTTAAAGTGGGCTAGATCTCTAAGTAAGACAGACATCCAGAGGGTAGCCAGTAGCAGAAAAAAGGGTTTTGTGGGGAGGAAATCACACCACTGTCCCAAAGAACTAATACTGAACCAGTGCTGCCTTGTGGGGAAAAGCATAGCCAAGATGTCCAGAGACCTGGGCCTGGTCCCACTGCTGGCCACAGCACTTGGCTTCTGAGCACAGCCCCAGGTTGTCTGTGTGCCCTCCAGCCTAGGCCGACATTAATTCTCTGAGCAGGTGAGAGTCACTGCTTTTCTGTGCAGTATTATGAAACCAAATCACCTTTTAACTTTAAAATCTGGTGACTACTCATGACATGACAGTTTCTCTGACCCTCAGGAAGGCTGGGCTGCCCATATATGAAGAATTTTTACATGAACGCCCCAGGACTTGCTGTTCACAGGTGATAAACTGCAGCTCCCCAGGACTCCTGCTGCACTCACATACAGCTCCCTGGACTTCTGGTATCTAATAAGGCCCATTTCTGTGTTTCAGGGGGGAATTTGGCTTGCGAGAGTACTCCGAAGTAAAGACTGTGACAGTAAGGATCCCCCAGAAGAACTCCTAAGAAGGCCCAGAAGGAAGATGAAGCCCAGCCTGCACGTCTGTCCCTCTCTGCTTTCTCTGTAGATCCAGCTCTCAGGAATACAAAGTTGAGCCACGGTCTTTATTTGAAGATTGAAATAACATGTAGGCCAGGCAGGTCACTGCACAACTAAAGCAAACCAGCTGGGTACAGTTTCTTGGCACTCTGTAAGGGGTCACCTTAATGATACCAAATATTGGGTAAAGTGGGATAAAGGTAAGAGGAAGAGCTAGCAGACACAGCCAGTATCTCTTTCTGGAGCACAGGATGAAATAAGGGAGCTGTATTATTTGATGCCTTTGTCACAAAGAACTTTCCTCTTAAGGAAAGGTGACCTTTCTGCTTTCTTCATTTTCTTCCTTCCATGCCCTCCCTGCTCACCCACCCCTCCCTCTCTTCCAGTGAGATCTCAGCTGAGCTAATTTTGGGGCAGATGTTTGGGGGCCGATGCCGTGAACAATTTTCCAAGGTTTTAAAGCCAAATTACCATTTCATGTTACCCATTTCTTCAAAGCAAAACATGAAATGGTTTTAGTTAAAGAGGCAGACCAGAATGAAAATGCCAGGAGCTGGTCCACCACAGATGTAATAAGAACCAAGGATCTTACTGACCCAATCTGGTTTTCTTACATCCATAAATAACATGAATGAAAAAAGATTGGGACGATAGAGACTGGAAGTCATCACGTGTAGTTCACAGCTTCTGAGCTTGCTACACAGTTTTGGGGGTGAGGGTGTGTGTATGTGTACGTGTGTGTGTTTGTGTACTGGATTCCTTCTTGGCTATTCTGGATAAGGCAAGGGATGGGCTGTTTTTTATAGCCAGATCAGACCTTTTCTAAAGTTTATCATAGAACCAGCCAAAAAACAATCCGAGTAGGCTCAAGAATTTGACCACGCTGGCTGCCTTGCAGACATAATTCAGTTGCTAATAGTGGGCAACAATTTTTATTAAATGAGTTATTTCTGTAGTTGGAATCTGTAGCTTCTTTTGAACCCCAGCTCCCTACACCAATACCTACTACTCCAATGCTGCAGGTGTGATTTTGATCTATCACACTTTACCAGCGTGCCCTATATCTACTGGTAGTGACCTTGGAAAATCTGGCCAAGCCTAGGGGTTTCCTTTTCTGTTTGCTGAGTTGCATTGTTCCAGGACTGCCTTGCTCCACTGAGCTCCTCTGTCACACCCAGTGGCTAATCCACATGCCATTCTTGCCCCTCACTGAGCAGGCGGTCGCTTACAGCGTGGCGGGGAGTAAAGCAGGCCCGCCTCCCTTTCTTACCAACTACATACTCCTCTTCTGCTTTCCAGTGACTCCACCAGTTTGATGTGGGAAATATTAGCTTCCTTTCCTTCTTCCGTCTTTCCACCTGCCAAATCCAATCCAGTTTCTAACCTAGATGCAGATCATTTATTTCAAAGTACCAAACATAATCTAGAGTATGTGGAATATGGGCAACATATATATAGCCTTCTGTATTTAACAATTTTCTGCTTCCTAACCATACCAACGTTCTAACTCTTACCTAACCATGATGTTTTCAAGTCTCCACTTGCTGTTACTTACAAACGACAGTGCATTCAGCAGCCCGATGCTTTGAGCCCTGACCAGTGCCACATTTCTGAGTTCTTCCAAGTGAATGCCACCCTCCTCCTCCAGCATGTGTCCAAGTGGACATATACACTAACCAACTAGTTACCTTTGGACTGCAATATAAAATGTGAAAATGAAGATTTATTTCTTTTAATTTACTTAAAAAAAAAATCTCTGTGCTAGCAATAAAGCATTTATATTGTGTACTCCTTGGGACTGTTTGGCTGTGTTTCCAAGTCTTTGTGTCATACTGAGCATATCTGGGTCCTTCCTCAGCTGCTGGGCTTTTCAGTTATGTTGCTCTCTTGGGTTACTGAGCGGAAGCCTGCAAGGGTGTTTTACAGAATTTGTTAAGGCAAACAAAAACCTTATTGTTCAGTACAATTTAAAAATCTGTGTGCACGTATAGTTTGCCTGGCATGTATGTAAGTACAACCATGTTTGAAATATATGAAATGACAAAGTTTGCTTTAGAATAGCCTCCATGAAAACCAAAACACAGAGGAGTCTGTAGGGTCTATTTTCACAAACGTGGACTACACACCACGAGCTCACGTTGGTGACAGCATTTCACTGTAGCTTTATTATTTACCAAAATGAAGTCAAAGCCTGATAACCTGATGAAACATTTGTGCAGCTGTAAAAAGCAATCTGTAAATGGTGACTATCCTACTACCAAGACCAAGCTTGTTTTCTCTCAATGTGTTGTCAGAGTTAAGCTTTTGAGGAGTGGATCCTGCCCTTTAGAATTGCACCTCTCCCCACCTTTCCTTCCAACCCTTGGAATCTCCACCCAAGTTCTGATCAAGTGAGAGAAAAACTAAACCTAATGACTTAGCCCCAGAGCAGATCTCATGTGAGGGAAGAGATGCATTGCTGTGGACTGGGGTTCACTGCTCTGTTTTGCCAGTGGCTTATCTTTCAGAAGAACAGATAGAGCATGGGAGATTTGCGGCCTCTGCAGCACCAAATGGAACTCTGAAATATAGGATGTGGGACTCCCTGAGAATCCACCTCATGTTCTGTCCATTGAGACACCAGGAAGAAAATGAGAAAGGCCTGGACATGAAGTTATCATTTGAAAGTCTTTTAGAAAAGGGTACCATTGTTGCATGTATAGGTAGCAGGAATATGGAATCAGATAGACATGTGAAAGCATTTCTGATAAAAGGAATCACTCAGAAAGACACAGATGAGGCCAAGGTCAGCTGACTTATGTTATAGTGAGGAGATGGGCTGGCAAGAGCAGGCATTGCATGCTGGGAACTGATGACGGTCTTAGGTTAGCCAGGGGCGTCCCCTAGTAATGTAATAAAAAACAGACATCCATGGCCTTTGAGTTGGAACGTAATGGAAGCAGTGGTTGGAGTACACTGGTCTGGAGCAAAGTAGATGAAGAAGGAGACTGTTGACAGTTTGTCTGCCATAAAACTATGGATTGCATAATACTGTGGAGGATGGAAGAGGAAGGAAACAACAGCGAAGTCACCAGAACTTGAGGAATGAACACGAAAGAATGAAAGGATTATGTTTACTGACCAGGGCAAGTAGGAAAATGGTAATTCCATTGCTACAGAAGCTAAAAATGAAACACAGTTTTGGGGAGAGATTTTGACTTTAAGCTTTGGAGTTGTAAACTGTGGGGTGATAAAGGGACATCCAGATAGAAATCTCAAGCAGGCAACTGGAGATAGGAAATTCGGACTTGGCTCAGGTAGACCAGACTCTCATAAACATAAAAGTGATTGCTGTAGATCCAGAGAGAGTGATAATAAAACCAAAACCAAGGCCAGGGAGAAAAAGCCCAGCAAAAGAACAGGAGGCTGTAGTCAGAGAATAGAAGGGAAGGTCTGCAGGTGTTAACACCCCAGAAACAAGGGAGAGAAGTCAAGGAGCACAGGCAGCAAAGGGTTGAGAAGACAAGGGTGGTGTGTGGAGCCCGTGTGTTAGGGGCTTTGGATCTCTGTCTTGATGAAGTAGAAGCTGATGGTATGTGTTATCTGGGAGGGGTGACGGCAGTGCCCTACTCTTCAGCTGTGAGCCATGTGGCCTCCCCGATGTTCAAGGACAGCTCCTACAGTAGCAGGCCCTGAGCCTTCCCAGAGATTCCCCCACCACCTGCCAGGATGTATGGAACACCTGCTCTCTTTTGCTCTCCACCTGATACTCTTGCCCACTCAGAACCCGACAGGGAGGAGAGGAGCTCAGGGTTGTTCAACGCCTCATGAATTAGAAGTGAGAGCTTTGAGTAGCTGGGGCAGGAGGTAACTAATAGGAGTAGATTTAGGAAGGTGTGAAAAGGATGAATACAAGATGGCTAGGGAAAAAAAAAACTCGATGCAGACTCTGCTAGTTCTGAATTGGTGACATTCTTGGCGGGGGAGTTGGGGAGGAGGGAAGGTGTAGCCAAAACAGAAATGCCCATTCATTGCCAGTTGTATGTATTTACGTAGTCATTTATTTTAGCTTTTCTGTTGGTTGACTAATAATTCAGAAATATTAAAATTCAGTCATAAGAATGCTTAAAAGGTAAGAACAATAATAAAAACAAATTCCCATGAAATCAAAGTGAGTATTAAAAAAAATGGACATGGGAAACTAATGAAATCAGAATGGGACTAGAAAATACAGATGACACGGTCTTATCACGCTGCTTCTGTGGCCCTACTGCCTGATGAGGGAATGCTGACACTGCATACCCGGTGATCCTAAGAAACGAACCTCCTCTTTCACCTTCCCTCTCCCTCTTTTTCCTTCCTTCCCTCCCTCCACAAATGTTTATTCTGCTAGTCGCTGGCACAGGTGCTGGAAATACAAAGCAGGACATACATGGCTATCACCCTTGTAAATCGCATAGTCTAAGGCCATTTATAAGCAATAGCAGCTTCCCTGGCCATCTCATTGAACTTCCTTCCCATGCACAGACACCCAAGGTATGGAAGAGTAACGTGGTACCTTTCCCAGGTCGGCGGAGTAGGTAATCCAGAGTGACAACTTTGCCCTTGGCGACAGCTGACTAGCAGCGTGCCAGAGCAAAAAGCACGCTGTATCAGAGAGAGAAGTGTAATCAGAGGTCCTCACTTAGTGTCTCTTAGCGACCATTTACAAGATGTATGACTTAACTTCCACTGCTTCCTCCGTAGGATCAAGATGATCATGCCTGTGCTACCTGCTTCACAGAGGTGTGTGGGGATTAAGCGACACAGTAGATGACAATTCTTCAGTTGGTCTGAGACATGTATGTACACACACAACTGAAAATGACTATAGAAACCAAAAGCAGAATGCTCTTTGACGTTTTGCAGTCAGTCTGCAGGACGTCCACATTCACTTCTCATATAGCGTTTGGGCCTTCATGTAGATCCAGACTCTAGGATAGCTTCCTGTGGGTTTCCAGGGAGGCTTCCTTGCCTGGTGGCCAGACCTCATCTTGAATACCTTAAGCCAGCTAGGGGCCAGAGGGGTACATGCAGCTGTGACTTTCTTTCAAGCTTCAGTCCTGTACATTCAACACACTGTTCAGACCCTCTGTAGAGCAATAATCTGGCCTGTAGCCCTGGCCACACTGTCTGTGCCACCCAGAATGTCTTATACAGCAACTGCTCATCCGTGGGACCAGCTGGGAGTGAGAGCATGGGAAAGTCCACTCTGCAACGGCGTGAAGCCCTCTTCCTCAACATGTACACTGTCTAATTTTCACTTGGTTATTGGCCAGCTTAAAAGGAAGACCAGCTTGCCATTTAGCCTTTGATGTGAAACTGCTGGGATAATGTTTCCTTTGGCCATTTATCTATGTAGCAAGGAGGAACCTGAAACCAGCGCAGCCTGCCGCCGCTCCTGATGGAGCATGCACACCTCTTAATGATTTCAAGGTCTTTTGGCCTTGCTCTCTTTGTTTCTCTAGAGCAATCCCTGTCCTTATCCTGGTGAAATACACATTATTAAGTCTATTGAGTTGCCCGATTTCTTCTACAACATGGTTTCCCCAGTGTGTTTTCAGAAAGGTGCCTCTGGTTTCCTCTTTAGAGTCTAGGCAAGATAAAATCAAACCAACTCAAGCAATCCTAAGCTGGAAAGAGAAGAGACTCCTCTTACCCCACCTGCAGCCACACATGGGGTTTCTAGGACCCTGGGAAGACCTCTTTCTAATTCCAGGCAGATACATCCAATTTATGGAGCAATAATGTACTGTAGTACCTTTCCCCAGTTTCTCTGGGCTGGAAATTTAAAGTGACAGCTTTCAAGACTGCCACTGCGGGTAGCTGAGTAGCAAGGAACAAGAACCTATAGTGCTCTCTGGCTCGCCAGAGCTTGGCACATCCAACGGGAAGGTCTGTTTGTTAAACAGTGGAGGCCCCCGTCTCCATTTCCCAAGTTAGGTTCATTCATAAACAACACAGGATTCGTGTAAAATTGAATAAAATCCAGATGCCACTTGTTAATACAATTAGCTCATGCTCCCTGGTGGCCTTGGGGGGGGGGTGTGATGCCCACAAACATTCTCAGAGCCTGCAACAATGTCCACTCCCAGCCCTGAGCTATGTGTACCAAGGCGGGTTGTAAGAGGGGCTTGTCAGGCCAAGGCTGGGGAACGGGTATGTTTGGAGGGGATGGCCACCCCTTGTCACATGTGTACTCTTTAACGCTTTGATCTGACATGCTCTAATTCCAGAAAGGGAAGCTTGTCGGTAACATCAAGATCTCCTCCAATGGGCAAACGAACAGAATTCCAAGGTGCTCCGTCACTTACCAGCTGTATGCCCTTGGAAAATTAATTAGCCTTCCAAGCCCCTCAATTTTCTCACCTATAAAATGGGGTGATAACATTACCTGCCTGCACTGTTATCATGAGGGCAGAACAAGAATGTGCTTAAAGTACTTAACAGCCCCCATTGTAAGAGCTTAAACAAATGGGAGCACTTAATGAAAATGAATAAATAAATCCGTATTTACTAGAGGCTGTAGTCCCAAAGAGGTTGTATAGCTCAACCTCTGTGATCTACCTTGGAGTCAGTTTCTATATGGAAGCCAGGCAGGAATACACCTACATGAAGATAGACTGAGACAGTGGGAATGGAGCCAGTAACTAGGTGAATGCTAGGAGGTTGGAAAGATAATGACCATTTAAAAATTACATGTCTGTGCCCAGGAAGTTCTACTCCACCTACCGAGTCACTGAGATCCAGAGAATTTTTTGACAGAAGATGTTGGGCTGGCTCCCGTCTGTTTAAATGAACAGATAGATAGCAAGAATGGGCAAGGGACAAATTGGTGAGGCCAGCAAATACTGACTTACAGGGGGGCTTTGCCAATCCGTGCTGAATAAATGTTAGCTGTAATATTATGATGATGATTGTTGTTGTCTTTATCCTGATCACCAAGCTCAAGAAACATGGTGGCTTTTGGCCTGGGAGGGAAATGACTTGCCTGGTTTGACTATTTAAATGGAACCACAGCGGTCCTCTGGGTGACAAGAATGCCTCTGGAAGAACAACATTATGCAAAGCCCTCCCAGCTCCCCCAAGCTGCAAGAAGAGCAGGGGCTGTCCTGGCCGGATGCTGAAAGCAGGGGCCCTCTGCCAAACAGGGGCTGAACTAAAGTCAGCTCTGCCTCAAGGACAGCAGAGAGAAAACGGGAAAATGCTCAAAACAGTTCTTCTGTTACTTGTTTGTTCTGTTCCATTCCCACAAGAAACTGCTATTCTTGCCAACTAGATACAAGGCTTGCCCACAAGACCAACTGATAACCTTTTACAAACCTAGGAAAATAAACTCGGCCTGGAAACCCACTCAATCCTGAGGTCTCAGCTTGGGGCGTGATGACCCAGGATTTTGATTTGGCTTTTTTATTTTTCCTTTTCTTCTCTCTCAAAGATAACAAGTAAATTAATGCGAAACGCCACATACTTATTGGAAACACTTGTCTTTTTTTTCCACTTACCCTCAGCGATATCAAGGACTGTAATAAATAAGCCTGTCAGTAATTCTTGTCAGGAAACTAAACCACAGTTTTTAGTCTTGTCTATTCAACACATTGTTCAGAAATGTTTTGGTAACCTTTAAAAGCTCTACTCCGAGAGAGGTTCCCATACCCTCCAGTGCAATTCTTTCCTATTTCGAAGGTCACTGACAGTTTGGGAGATGTGCTTATTTATATGGGTTTGAGTCATGCATCCAGGTCCTCAGCTGAGGAGGCAGGAAGGCACAACGCTTGTGAGGAAAAAGTGCTCCACAGAGCCAGCAAATGGGGTGGTCCCAGCCCTCCCGAGAGGAACGGAAAGCCTGCGCGGTGTTGGCCACAGCTGCCCACTAGGGAGGGCTCACCAGTGTGTAGGGCTCAACTCACAGTGCACCCGGGGTGAGAAGATCTAAAGTGATGAGCGCAGGGGCCCTGCTCCATGGAAAGGCTGTGTACAACCAGGAAAGAGGCAAGTTTGTCTCCAGTGCCCCAGCCTGCCAGATAGGGTCCTCTCATCCCTGTCTAAACCTGCTCATGGCTGGGACTTCAACGGATATTTGTACACTCATGTTCACAATAGCCAAGTGTCCATCAACAGATGAATGACTAAACAAAATGTGGGGTGTGTGTGTGTGTGTGTGTATGTATATATACATACACACACACACCACATTTTGTTTAGTCATTCATCTGTTGATGGACACTTTTGGCTATTGTGAACATGATATATATATATATTTGCATATATATACATAATTTCTTGTGTATTCCTTTTCTTTTAGTGAATCCCAAGCTACTCTTCTTTCTTCTGATCAAAACTGAAAATGCACTGAACGGTCCCCTTGGCCACCCACCTAATGCTGACATGGCTAAAACCATGCCTTTGGTGATCAGAGCTACACACACCAGACACACTCTCCCCCCCACCACACACACCCCCAAATACCATATACACACACCACACACACACCCCCAAACACTACACACCACACACCCTCCCCAAACACCACACACACACCACACACACAACCCACACACACAATCCCAAACACTATACACACCACGCACACCACACACACACAAACACCACACAACCCAGATACATCCCCCAAACACAACACGCACACACAATACACACAGAACACACAATTGTTTTTATACATGTATATATACACAATTATGTATTATGTATATATTATTATATAACATACTAACATATAAACGTTTTCAGCCTTAAAAATGAAGGAAATCCTGTCACATGCTATAACATGAGTGAAGTTTTAAGACATGCTACATGAAACAAGCCCGTGGCAAAAAGACAAATATTGTATAATTTCACTTATTTAAGGCACCACTTCCATAAGATGCCACTTAGATGAAGTGCCTAGCATAGTCAAATTCATAGAGACAGAACACAGAATGGTGGCAGCCAGTGACGAGTGGGAAAGGGAATAGGTGTTAGTGTTATTAATGGCTGTGGAGTTTCACATGGGGAAGATGAAAAAGTTCTAGAGAGAGATGATGGTGACATCAACGGTGTGAATGTGCTAGCTAAATGCCATTGAACTGTGCACCTAAAAGTCGTTAAAATGGAAAATTTTATGTTATATATATAGTACCACAATAAAATTTTTTAAACCTGCTCACAAAAAGATTTGAAAAATTTATATACACTCAGAGTATATGGCTGATAAGACTTAAAGTAACATCTCTGTCTTACATTTTAGTAGGAGAGAAACCTTAAATCAAGGCTCCTTGTCCTAGTTGGTATAGTAGGGACTCAATGAAATGAAAAATAGAGAATATCTTATTGACCAACCCTTCCTTTGACACATATCTTGCTTTCCTGCCTCTACAAGAGCAGAAATTATGAGGGATCAGGCATATCTGTGCTAAAATACAGCTTTCCGTGGTGGGTTCTCTCCAATTCTAACAGGCCATTTTCTCTTATTTAACATGTTTGGTCACTGCTACTCTTCTTTCTTCTGATCAAAACTGAAATTGCCCTGAATAATTCCTTCTGTTGCCCATCCAATCCTAAAATGGCTAAAATCATACTCCTGGTGCTCAGAGTTACAAAATGTTCAGTGTTACCAGGAACTGTCTTCCAAAAGGATGAGTATATCTTCCTATCATTTAAAATACAGATTCAAATGGAAAAGCAATATTTAGGTAGGGATTATACATAGAATTTTGAGAAGTAAAGGAGGCCTTGGAGGTCTGCCTTAGTCCATTTTGTGTTGCCATAACAGAATACCAAAAACTGGGTGAGTTACAAACATTAGAAGTTAGCCCACTATTCTGGAGGTTGGGAAGTCCAAAAACACGGCACTGGCATCTAGTGAGGGCCTTCATGCTGCATCATCTCATGGCAGAAGGCAGAAGGGCAAGAGAGGCCAAGAGCAAGCAAGCAAGAGAGGCAAGAGAGGGCTAAACTTGCTGTTGTAACAAACCCATTCCCATGATAACATTAATGCATTCATGAGGGCAGAGCCCTCAAGACTTAATTGCCTCTTAAATATCTCACTTCTCAACACTGTTGCTTTGGGTCTTCCATTTTCAACACATGAACTTTGAGGGACACATTCAAACCATACCTGGGGACCTTTCAGATTATTCAGTCTAATATCCTCATTTTACAGATGTAGAAAATGAGCCAAAATGAATTCCACAGGATAAACCTTTACATCCAGGTCTTGGGACTTAAGTCCAGTGCTTTTTCTCCTCTGCCTCCTGGGGTAGAATTTTGGGAAAACTGCTATCCTACTGAATCGCCTATATTACTTGACAGAAGTAAAACACAGTTGTTAATTGTACATGGATCCAGAAAGCTTCATGAAGTGTCTTTTAATAAAGCACATTAGCTCATTAGTACCCACTAAACACATCATCACTCTGTTTACCAGATTAGCTTGAAGAAAGCAGGGTTTGAAGGCCAAGGGACCTGGGGCAAGAAGTAGAATTAAAATACAAAGATGCTGGGGGCTGCAGTGACGTGACGATGAGGGTGAGGGTTTTCATAATTTGGAAATCTGGCATTGAAAACCTAGATTTTACTTGCTATTCTGTTTCTCAGAAACTCTATGACTTGGCTTAGTTGGTGTTCCTCTCACAGCTCAATCTTCTTATCTGTAAAATACAGGGGTCCTGAGTAGTGAGGGAATAGCTGTCTTTAAGGGCAGTGGTTCTTGAATTTGGCATCAGAATCACTTTGGATAATTGATTAAATATGGTTGTCCCATTTCCTCTCTGAATACTCTGATTCAGTTGGACTGCAGTAATCCCAGAAATCTGTATTTGTTTCATCTTATTTTAAATGTGAATTATTTTAGTTAAATTTGCTAACTGCATGCATTAGGTTGAAAATTCTATTAAAAAAAAAAGTATATATATACTGCAAAATTTCCTTCCAATCCCTTATCCTCATGTCTCAGTCCTCAGAAACAAATAAGATTATCTGTTTCTTGGTATCTTTCCAAACACGTCATGTACATGTTTAACGTATAGCACCGGTGCTGGTCCTACAGCTGGTCTCACGACAGGCACTATAGGGTCCTCTAGGGTCTCCTTATCTTAGAGATGGGAGAGCTGAGGGTTTGGACTTTGGGAAATGACAGCAGATCATGAATGCAGTGCTCTTAGTTCTGTGCTTGGTGTGCCCTAGGGGCCCAGCTTGTGTCGGCTGTTGTCATCTTGCTGAAGGCCTGTGCCATTCTGGGACTGGAGGGCTGTGGTTCCATTCACCCCCAGACCCTTTCTCCTCCTGTAGGAGGAAAGTAGAATTCTTTTTCTGGCATGGAACCATGCCAGGAAGGGCTTCTCCCAAGCCCAGAACCTGCCCACAGAGGCTCAGGGTTGCTGGATGAATCTCCCTGAGGACCCCCAGGTGCTGCCTCAGAAGGGGAACCTGTCGAGGTAAATGTGTGTCTTTGCTGGTCCCTCTGGGAAGATGCAAGCCTTGCCCTGTTGATTGCCTCTTTCGTTACTGCCTCTGTCCTTTGCAGCATCAAACAAAAAGACAGTTTTCCAAAGCTGACTGATTTCATACCTGAAAGACTGCCCCAGAAAAGGAGCTGGGGATTCTAGAGAGCAAAGGCCCTTCATTCCTGATATTTGAGTCAGTAATGGCCATAAAGATCTTCTATTAATGGTTCATTAATAGAACTCTTCATTTCCACATACTCCTACCCTTACCAATAAATAACACAATGAAGCTTCACCAGGGGTCTGGTTTTGGACAAATTATCTTTTCAACACTTGGATCAGTTTTCTTCATAGCTTGGTTGTTTCCTGCTTCTTAACATCCAATTGGCTTGCTTTGGAGCTGGACATGAGTGCGGGCTTTGTGTGCAAGCGTATAAAAAATTCCTTTGCATTTCTTAAGATTCGGTGTTTTTCACTCTAGTGCTCCCAGAGGGGCAGCTTTATGTGGTGGGAGGGGCCTTGACTAGGAGTTCGGGCATCTGGGTTCTGGTCCCAGCTGTGTGCTGACTCCACACCCTTGAACAAGTGATTTAAACTTCAGAATTGGCTTCCTCTTCTCAACATCCTTTGCATTTGTGAAGTTTCTTTTTTTTTTTTTTTTTTGAGACGGAGTTTCACTCTTGTTACCCAGGCTGGAGTGCAATGGCGCGATCTCGGCTCACCGCAACCTCCGCCTCCCGGGTTCAGGCAATTCTCCTGCCTCAGCCTCCTGAGTCGCTGGGATTACAGGTACGCACCACCATGCCCAGCTAATTTTTTGTATTTTTAGTAGAGATGGGGTTTCACCATGTTGACCAGGATGGTCTCGATCTCTTGACCTCGTGATCCACCCGCCTCGGCCTCCCAAAGTGCTGGGATTACAGGCTTGAGCCACCGCCCCCGGCCTGAAGTTTCTTTATGTTACATGGTTCTACTGAGAGCTCAACACTGTCCTGGGTGAAAGATATGATTAATCCCTGTTTTGCTGATGGAAGCTGAGATTTGAGAGGCTATCAGAACTGGCAATGCAGAAACTAGAATCCAGTCTTCTTTCAGACCTTGGGGTAGGACATCAGTAGAGGTGACGGACCCCCAGTCCGCAGCCCCAGATGAACCACTCCTCACTGTCTACTCCTCTCCTTTTCCACTCCAGCTAACCCACTTGAAATGATGCCCACTCTGCTCACTAGTGTGTACCTCCATACTTCTCCAGCTTCCTTTTGTTATTCTTTCATTCATACTTTCAGCAAGGATGAACTGTCCCATGCTCAATGTTGGGCATTGCACTAAGTCACAGACTACCTAGTGAACAGGAAGTACTGGTGCTTGAAGCCCCCTGCCTATGTGGGAGACAGAGAAATAAATACATCACTATATATCACCTATAATATAATATCGCTATAATATCATATGATAAGTACAGGAAGAAGAGAACCTAGAGTAGAAAGACAGAGAAAGAAAGGGATACATTTTGATGGTGAGAAGGGGCAGGGGGGATTTTTAAAGGAAATTTCATAGAGACTCTGATATTTAAGTTTCTCAATACCTCCCTGCTTCCAAAAAGCACATTAGAAGGGTGGATGGAGAGAAGCAGTCAGAAAAAGAGAGCATTATTATTATGTAGCCTACAATGTATCAGGCACTTTTAATTTGCTCAGTGGCATACAGCTGCTAGGAGATTCAAATGTATGTCCGAACCCCAGATTCTTACTTAACCCTGTGCTGACTCCCTCTTATGATAGCTTCTAAAAAACAATGTAGATAGAAGTAACAAAAGACAACAGAAAGCACATGGAATAAACTTCAAGAGGAAGAATCTATCCATCAACCAAAGTAATCCACGACCATGCATAAGAAAAGTAGTGTGTTACTTGTAGGGCCTTGAAGAGTGACTGAGAAAGGGAGAAAAGGGAACCAGTAGTCTTTTCTGACAACAAATGGAAACCATGAGTGTACTGCTCTCCTCTGAGCTTCTGAATGGAACCTGCAAGGAGGTGGCTGGGGCATGATCTGGAAGAGAGGCTCCTGAAGATGACTCAACCCTAGGATTTACTTTTTTTGCTCTGTGACTTTAAGACTGATTTCTAACGTGGCTTCTCTAGAGTAGCAGGCTGGCTGGTGGACTGAAAGCTGCTCTGCTGGAATCCACAAGGAGCAGTAACGGTGAGGAACAGGAAACCCACTACAGGGCAGGGCAGGTTTGCAGGATCTAGCCAGACAGCTCTGAACCCAGGATCAGGGTGGGGCAAGAAGAGTGGCAGAAAGACCTCCCCAAGGATCCTGAAGACAACAGATCCCTGACAGCCACTGACAACAGACAAGTACAACTCTGCCTGCTAGAGACAGGACTTTTCATCTCATCAATTCCTAGCACCTCCATGTGATACAGCTCTCTGAACAAGACTTGGCTCCTGTCTTCAAGTGGCTTGTGGCTTGACTTACTCTTCCTGGGCTTGCTTACACAGTGCCACACCAAATAGCACTGATGGAAAGTAGATGAGAACTTACCGGTTGAATTAAAGAGTTTATATTCTTATTGTATTATAAAATGATCTGAGGTTTGAAACGTAATCCTTGCATTTGGTCAAGTGGGATCATTACACTAGACAATAGTCAAGAGTGGTAGTAAGACTGGGACTGGAGTCAGACAGGCAAGCTTCAGATTCTGGCTCTGCCATTTATGTGGGACTCGGGTTAAGGTGCCTATCTTTTGCCTCTCATTTTCCTCCGCTACAAAACTGAGAGGGAGAGTAATATGTAGTTTGCAGTGCTATTTTGACAATGTATTCCAACACCTAGGACATGGTATTCAGTTCACAAGTAGTATATATATATTTTTTTATTTTGAGACAGAGTCTCACTCTGTCACCCAGGCTGGAGTGCAATGGCGTGGTCTTGGCTCACTGCAACCTCCACCTCCCGGGTTCAAGTGATTCTCCTTTCTCACCCTCCAGAGTAACTGAGACTATAGGCACCCACCACCACATCTGGCTAATTTTTGTATTTTTTTTAGTAGAGATGGGGTTTCACCATGGCATTTAAAAAAAAGTGCATAACAAATATGAGAAAATATTTACAATGCATTAACAAACAAATTATGAGGATCCAGAGAATATAAAGAGCTCCTAGAAATTAAGAAGAAAAAGACAAGCCAAAAGAAAACTGGGCAAAGAATATGAATAGGTAATTCAAGGAAAAATGAATATAAGCAACTGGTAAACATAATAAAAGTTTCTTAACCTTACTAGTAGTCACAACAGCACAGATTCACAATCATGAGATGCCACTCATACTTTTAAAAGAAAATATAAAGCTCTACCATAAAATAAACTACATTTATTGACTCTTTTCCATGTACCAGGAAGAGTGAGAATGATTAGTTTCAAACATAACTGTTAGATGAAGATGACCTGTTGCAGAAAAATATTTAAAGCATGATACCATGTAAGTTAAAAACGCACACGAACAGCGGGTGGCCAAGATGGCCGGCTAGAAGCGGCTACCGTGCACAGCTCTCATGGAGAGGAACAAGACAGGAGAATAAGTACAGCACCTTCAACTGAAACATCCAGGTGCACACACTGGGACTAATCAAGGAAACAACCTGACCTATGGAGAATAGACAAAAGCAAGGCAGGATGACGGCCCACCCAGAAGCACCACAAAGCCAGGGGAACTTCTCCTGCCCAGGGAGGCAGTAAGTTCATATGTGATCCTGGGAACCCTTGATTTTCTCACGGATATTTGCAACCCTCAGGTCAGAAGATCCCCTCGCGAACCCACTCCACCAGGGCCTTCAGTCTGATACACAGAGCTATGTGGAGTCTTGGGAGAGCATCTGCCCAGGCACACACAAAGACCCAGAAGCCTTAGATACCTGAGCTTTCCAGGCTTCCCAGCAAAAGTAGCTAGCTGCATCTCCAGCAAAGTAAGAGGTTAGACCCTGGTATATATCCCTAGGAAAGGGGCTGAATCCAGGGAACTGAGCAGCAAGAGTCTGCAGGCCTCACTTCCACAGTACCTCGCAGGAAAGACTCACTGGTTTGGAATTCTAGCCAGCCACTGGTAGCAGTGTTGTACCTCCCTGAGACAGAGCTCTCAGGGGGAGAAGTGGGCCACCATCTTCACTGTTTGGGTGACTTAGCCATCCAGTCTTCAGCCTTTGGAGAGTCCAGGCCAACTGGGGGTGGAAGCAGGATACCAGTACAGCACAGCTGCTCTACAAAAACATGGCCAGACTGCTTTTATAAGCAGGTCCCCAACACCGTTCCTCCTCACTGGGCAAGATCTTCCAACCAGGTCTCCCGTCACCTCCTACAGGTGTGCTCAGGCCAGCAACAGGGTCGTACCTCCCTGGGACAGAGCTCTGAGAGAGAGGGGCAGGCCACTATTTTTGCTGTTTCATAGCCTTTACTATTGATACCTCCCAGTACTAGAAAATCCAAGGTGACTAGGGACTGGGGCAGGCTCCGAGTATACTGCAGCAGCCCCACAGAACAGTAGCCAGACTGTTATGTGAATCGGTAATAAATAGTCTATCAATCAAAAACAGTGCAGGACATGATGGATTCACTGGTGAATTCTACCAGATGTATAAAGAAGTGCTGGTATCATTCCTACTGAAACTATTCCAAAAAGTTGAGGAGGATGGACTCTTCCATAACTCATTCCATGAGACCAGAATCATCCTAATATCAAAACCCAGCAAAGACCAAACAAAAATAAACAAACAAAGGAAACTTCAGACCATTATCCTTGATGAACATCTATATAAAAATACTCAACAAAATACAAACCGAATCCAGCAGCACATCAAAAAGCTAAGCAACCATGATCAAGTAGGCTTTATCCCTGGGATGCAAGATTGGTTTAACATAAGCAAATCAATAAATGTAATTCACCACATAAACAGAACTAAACACAAAAATCGCATGGCTATCTCAATAGATGCAGAAAATGCTTGTGATAAAATTCAACCCCTCTTTGTGTTAGAAACTCTGAATAAACTAGGTATTGAAGGAACATATATCAAAATAGTAAGAGCCATCTATGACAAACCCACAGACAACATCATACTGAGTGGGAAAAAGCTGGAAGCATTCTCCTTGAACACTAGCACAAGAGAAGAGAGCCTCTCTCACCACTCCTATTCAACATAGTATTAGAAGTCCTAGCCTGAACAATCAGGCAAGAGAAAAAAATAAAGGATATCCAAATAGGAAGAGAGGAATTCAAACTATCCCTGATTTCAGATGACATGATTCTACAGCTAGTGCTCGACTTATGACCACGGTCAGGACTGCGGACCGGTCATAACACGATTTGGTCGTAAGTTGAGTAGGCTATATGTACAGTTGAAATGGTGCACGCAGAGATGGCAGTGCTGCCGGAAGCTGGTCCACACTGTCGTACGCCCAGCTGGGTAATGTTTGCACTGCCAGGCGCGGAGCAGTCGTGGCTAGAGATTATGGTCGTAAAGTCGAATGGTCGTAAGTTGCATAGGTGGTAAGTCGATCAATACCTGTATAGGTAAAAGACCCCCTAGTCTTGGCCTCTGGCTGATAAACAAACTCCTTCAGCTGCTAAACAACTTCAGCAAATTTTCAGAATACAAAATCAATGTACAAAAATCACTAACATTCCTGTAAACCAACAATGGCTAAGCAGAGAGTCAAATCTGATAGGCAATCCCATTCACAACTGCCACAGAAATAATAAAATAGGAATACAGCTAATAGAGAGGTGAAAAATCATTACAATGAGAATTACCAAACACTGCTCAAAGAAATCAGAGGAGAAGTCACAAGCAAATGGAAAACATCCCATGCTCATGGATAGAAAGAATCGATATTATCAAATGGCCATACTGCCCAAAGCAACTTATAAATTCAATGTTATTTTTATCAATCTACCATTGGCATTCTTCACAGAACTGGAAAAAGCTATTTTAAAATTCTTATCGAACCAAAAAATAGCTCAAAATAGACAAGGCAGTCCAAGGCAAAAAGAACAAAGATGGAGGCTTCACAATACGCAACTTAAAACTATAATGCAGGGCTACAATAAGCAAAACAGCATGGTACTGGTAAATAAATAAATAAATAAATAGCCCAAAAATAAGGTCACACACGGACAACCATCTGATCTTTGACAAAGCTGACAAAAACAAGCAATGGGGAAAAGACTCCCTATTCAATAAATGGTGCCAGGATAACTGGCTAACCATATACAGAAGATGGAAGTTTCCTTATACTATATATAAAAATCAACTTGAGATGGCTTAAAGACTTACATGTAAAACTCAAAGCTATAAAAACCCTGTCAAAAACCTAAGCAATACCATCCTGAACATCGGAATGGGCAAAGATGCCATGACAAAGGCACCAAAAGCAATTGCAGCAAAAACAAAAATTGGCAAATGAGATCTAATTACATTTTAGAGCTTCTATAGAGAAAAAGAAACTAGCAACAGAGTAAACAACCTACAGAATGGAAGAAAATATTTACAAACTATGCATCTGACAAAGGTCTAACAGCCAGCCTCTATCAGGGACTGAAACAAATTTATAAGCAAAAAGCAATCAACCCCATAAAAGGAAGCAAAGGACATGAACAGACACTTTTCATAAGACATGCATGCCGCCAACTCATATGAAAAAAGCTCAGTATCAATGATCTTTAGAGAAATGCATATCAATTACAGTTTTAAGTCAGGTAATGTAATGCCTCCAGCTTTGGTCTACAGATACCACAATGAAACGCTATTTCACACCAGTCAGAATGACCATTATTAAAACATCAAAACATAACAGGTGCTGGCAAGGTTGCAGAGAAAAGGAATGCTTATACACTGTTGGCGGGAATGTAAAGTAGCTGGATACAAAAATACAAGCATTGTGGAAAGCAGTGTGGCAATTCCTCAAAGAGTTAAAAGCGGAACTACCATTAAACCCAACCATCCTATTACTTGGTATATCCTCAGAAAAATATAAATTATTCTACCATAAAGACACATGCATGTGAAAGTTCACTGCAGCACTATTCACAATAGCAAGGACATGCAATCAAATGCCCATCAACGACAGATTAGATAAAGAAAATGTGGTACATATACACCATGGAATGCTACGCAGGCATAAAAAAGAACAAGATAATGTCTTTCGTGGGAACATGGATGGAGCTCAAGGTTATTATCCTCAGCAAACTAACACAGGAACAGAAAATCAAATACCAAATATTCTCACCTGTCAGTGGGAGTTACATGATGAGAACTTTTGAACACAAAGAAGGAAACAACAGACACTGAGGCCCATTAGAGAGCAGAGGGTGGAAGGAGGGAGAGGAGCACAAGAGAGAACTACTGGGTACTGGGCTTAATACCTGGGTGATAAAAAAAATCTGTGCGACAACCCCCCATGACATGCATTCACCTCTGTAACAAACCTTCACTTGTACCCCTGAACTGGAAATATTTTTTTTTAAATGCCGCAAACATACGAGATATGTTTATGATGTTCATGTGTTATTGTAACTACATAGAGAAAGACGTGGAAGAACTCATACCAAAGTAGGTATCATGTTAGCTTTATCCAGAAAACTTCAATTTCTTATAAGAACGTATTCACAGATTAGTTTAAATGCGTAAGTTAAATGGTAAAGTATATATTATAATTTATCTTAACATGGGGTGTGGTTAAAATTTTCAGCTCTGAACTCAGACTCCCTGGGTGAATACCAAGGCTCTACCACATGAGCTTAACCAAGTCATCTAACCTCTCTTAACCTGACTTTCTTCATCCTTAAAATGAACATAATATTAGTACTAGCCAAGGGGAGTTGTTGTGAGGAGTCAGTACAGGTACACAACTTAGTTCCTCAGTAATGTAGCTTTTACTGTCATTATCCTGCTTCCTGCCGTAGATCAGCAAATACCATCCTGTACACGAGCTGGAAAGGTCCACACTTAACACAGCATCATTCTAAGGATAAGAAAACTAAAGTCAGAAAGATTCAATGACTTGTCCAAGGGACACAGTTAGTAAGCTTCAGACTCCAAGTCCAGATTCTAGATCCCAAGTCTTAATGCTGTAGTAATACAAAATCAAGCTGTCCAAGGCATAAAAACATTCAGACAACGCTTCGTTTCTGTAAAAAAGTTAACAGTTCTTTCTTTA
>NW_016107389.1:5018566-5078541 GCF_001604975.1 Cebus imitator | reverse complement strand
GTTCCAGGTCCTTGCTATTGTAAACAGTGCTGCAATGAACATTCGTGTACACGTGTCCTTATAGTAGAACGATTTGTAATCCTTTGGATATATACCCAGTAATGGGATTGGACTCATGATTTTACCCAAACTACAGAGGAATAAACTGAGGCTCTAAGAGTTTTAAGTAGTTTGCCCAGAAGTTTTAGAGAAGATTTAGCTTTCTATTAATTTTTAAGTAGTAACTCTAAAATTAAAACAAAATAGGCAACTTTAAAAGTTTGGCGTACTGTTTTTGTTGCTTTTTTGCAGAACTGGGATAAAGCAGGTTTAAACATGCCTTCTGAGCACGTATATGGGTATGGTAACCACACACATCTCAGATATTCTGTAACAGAACCATTTTCAGTTACTTTACCCTGCTGACTTAACATCAATCCTGATGTTTGTGTCAGAAAAAAATAGTTACTCTTCCCATGTAAAAATGTTTTCATTCAGAATATACTAAAGGTAAAATGCATCATGATGAAACTGATTATAATGTCCAACTGTTATAATTTTATAATGGTTTTGGGTGGCAAATAAATATAACTTGATAAATACAGCGAAGTTTCCTTTTAAGAAGAGTTTCAAAAACTCATCCAAATAGAGATGGAGCTATATGAGGGGCCCCCTTCATGGGGTGTCCATCTGTAGATAGGTCCAGAAGTAGCTGGAGATGACATAGAAATATTAAAGAAAAATACTCCTCTCTGTGGGAGTCAGTGTTCATTCCCTCTAGAAAGAGGTCCTTGGAAACAAAAATGCTCATCTCTCAAATGCCGAGTGTGTATGTGCAGAAATGTGCTGGTTTGTCACACTCCCTCCCATTAGAGCCATGCCCCTCTGCAAGTTTGTGTGAATTAGAGGCAAACCCTTAACTCTCTCTACGCAACAAAGGCAAATCCAGGGAGGTTAGTTTGAGTTGATAGGGGTGCCCAACAAGGCATAAGCTACTAGATATAAATGAGAAGAAGGGGCTCCAAAAACAAAGGAGAAGATTCAGAATGGAAAGTCCCACGTCTTGAAAAAAAAGTTCCTCCTTGAGCTTCCCTGCAAGGAATACCCTGGCCTGGGAAAAGGGTCATGTGGGAAAAGGGAACTGAGGAGGAAGACTGCCTTGGCTGAAGAGTATTTTAATAAACTTCTACTTTTGGCTACAGGTGCTAGTGGTGAAGTGCAAAATACAAACAGCACAACAAAGACATGCAAACGGTCGGTCTGCGTGCTTTGCCAGAAGCACCCTGTTCAAGATGCTGCTTGGAAGGGGATGGGTGGAGCCTGGGCTCCCCAGCTCAGCAGCTTTCAGACTCCCCAGTGCTTCCTGGCAGACTTCGGGTGATCAAATTCTCACAACAGTATCTGAGCATTTTTGCTATGTGGTACAAACCTATCATCTTTTAAATGCAACTAGGAGAATGCTCGTGGCCTATCATCCGTTCACAACATCTGAAGGTTCGTAGCAATAGTAAGCACACTCACCAGGACACAGGATTGACATTCCATGTCTCTCCCCTCGCTATGAAGCTCTTTATTGACGAACCCTGCAGATATCAGCAATACATTTTTGTATGCTGAAAGATTATTTTAAATCTCTTCCATAAGAAATAACCTAGATAAATTTGCCACCATAACCAGCGAGTGCCACCAACAAGAAAATTCATGCTTGTTCATGAAATGAAGGTTTTGAGGGGCTGCTGAAGAACCCACACTTTGTCATGGCTTGAACCCCAGTTCGAGAATGATGTCTGTTCATCAGAACAGCCATCACAGATATATTGTTAAGAAAAAAAGGGAAAGAATATGGTATAGAGGGCCTAGAGGAAAAACTGTTCTTATGAGGCCACCGAAGGATTCTCAATTCCTTTAAGAGGTAGTAAATACGGTGTTAGCAGAATGCTTACCAAGTTAGCAGTGAAAGTTACAACATCTCCAGCAAAGGGACGGGCCAGGTGTCCTGTTGATACCAGACTGTGCTACTGATGTATCCAATATGAGGGGAAGTGGAGGGGAATGTGAGGGAGCCCCCCAGCTACTAACATGTGGGACAAGACAATTTCATGCACCTTAGGTTTCAGACAGCTGAGACTGGTATTAAATTGAAAGAAAGAAAGAACACAAGAATGAAAGAAAGAAAAGAGGAAGGGAAGAAAAGAAGGGGGGAGGAAGATGAACGAAAGGAAGAAAGAAACAGAGAGAGTAAGGGAGCAAGGGAGTCAGTCCATGGAGTCTTCTGGAAGGCAAGGGAGAGAACCGTGAGCTCTTCTCAGTGGCAGAAGGAACTGGTATGATCCCATGGGCAGGCTGAGCCCAGGGTGGTGACCAAATAAAAGGAATGAATCCTCATAAACACCGTTCTTGACATCTGCCAAAGAGAAAGGTGGAATGTCAGCTGGCCACTGGACACTGCCTCATCCTGGAAAACGGCACAGGTAAGAGCTTCTTTTAAAAATTGCTGAACTTTTGAGACTGAGGAGGAAATGGACCCCTAAAAAGAGAAAATACACAGTCACGGTGCTCATCATCAGGATTAAGGAAACACGTGTGAGACGCACAACTGTGTCCTCTCGTTCTAGGTTCAACCGTGCATGGTTGAAACAGGGAAGGTCCCAGCATGGCTGTGTTAACCCCGTCCCAGGTTTTAGAGCCAGCACAGCTAAGATTTCAATGGCAGGAGACCGTACACAACCCCGCTTGGCTTTGTTGACTCATCTGTAAACACAGGATTAGATAAGGAACTTGCCAAGGTCACTTTTCATTTTGAAGAACCAACCACTCCAAAATTTATCTCTATATAATTCCAGATACAGTGAATATCTGGGTTAAAGATGAAATCTTTGATTGGTTGAGGTTTTGAAATGATTTCCACCACTAGATGCAACCCTTTTACCTTAGTATTCCATCTCTCAAAAGCGGCAGTCTGTCTGCTGTTAATGCAGTTAATTGTAACATAGTTACACAGTTAATTGCTTGTTTTCCTTTGGAGCAATTTATTTTATCACGAGAAATCAAGAAACTAAAAAAAAAAAGGAGACACAGAAATCTCTATCTCTATTCTAACTTAATACTAAAATAAAGATGAAGATTTCAGGCATGTTTCCAAACCTCTTCATTTGGATGGAATCATACATTCCATTTGAGTGATTTTTAAAAGCCTTTTTCCCATTTTTGATGAAAGAATTTAAATATTTAAAATACTTTTTAAAATTTATTATATAACTGATGACAAAGAATGAAGTCCAAAATGCTTAATGATTCACATTAAAGGAAGCAATTTGCTGTCCAGTAGTCACCCGCTGCCTTAGACAGGAGCCGTCTTCCCCATTTCTGCTTGATCCAGCTTTCAAAATAAGAGTACACAGCCATCCCTGGGTGTCCCACGGGAATGTGCTGCATTCACCTTTAGGAGCTTTCCCCTGTGACTTTATCCATCAGTCAGGCTCTGACCTACAGATCGGCGAACAGGCTAAGGTATCTACTTTCTGTTGACCTTGTGGAAAGGGGCCTTCCACTGAGATGCATGGGGCCCAATCTGTACCAGATGAAGAGGACAGTCTACCTTGAAACTCTCAGTACTCCCCACCCTGATCTGAGGAAAGCTTTGCAATTCATGAGAGCAGAGCCTGATGAGGAGTGGTTTCACTTAGGCCATTCCTCTTCTCTTGCACAAGAATAACTCCAGAGTAATCTGTGACAAATCACTTACATATGAAGAGGCTGTTGAGTGCCCACAAAAGCCAAAGTCCGGCTCTCTGATTGGCACGCGTTTTTATTTAGCCATAGAACACCAGCAGGCAGGGCACTGCCACACACATTTCAGGTCTCTACAGAGCTGCCACTTCAAGACTTACCAATGTCCTACCCTAAGTTACACCAGTGCAAGGTGAAGGATAAGATAGAGCTGGACCTCAAATCCATCTGTATATCAGAACCATGTGGGGCTCTGCAAAAGCGCAGATTTCCAGGCTCTTCCCAGGGCCACTAAATCAGAGTATCTATCTGGGCTAGGACTTTTGAAAAATCTGTGTTGATTGCTCTACGCTGATCCTTGGGTTTGTATTTGGGAACCATAACCAGGTAATTGTTTCCAGTACAGAAACTTCCTAGAAAATATATTGGTTTCATCTAGAACTCTACCTAAGCCTAATAATTATTTCAAAGGAGAGACTTTCTGTGGAAGTGACTAATTCTAACGTGGCTGCAGCTGTTGCTACTTTCAACCATGTACAATTTAACCCTCATTTGTAATCAGACTAGTAAAAAACTAACATTAAACATATTTATATCTTTTAGTTATTATACATGTTGGGTAATGGGGAAAGTCAGAATAGAATATATATATCAATGAATATTAGTCAACAGGAACAATGAAAACATCTATAACAATTAAAACATCTATAACATTTGTGGTCTATATACCTAATACAGTGTATCTCCAAAACAGCTCTGGTTAACCCACTGAACTGCAGTAGGTTTTCATGAAAAAACAATGCAAACATGCCTGTGCACGCAATTTATATTGTTTCTTTTTGATGGAAAAAATAGCTCCATGTCTTGCTCCTTTAAATAATATGGTGTCACCAACGATGTTCCAATTCTTTTTATTAAGCCAGTGAGAAGAGCAGAGTAAGGGCGGGTGTGGAGGCCCATTCCCCTGGATTAATGCGCTGGCAGAGATTTTGTTCGACCCTTGTGCTGAACCAAAATCTTTTCCAAGGTTCTTAAGGGTTCAGTAAAAGTGTTTGTTTGAATAAAAACTTCAACTAAAAAATATATATAAAAGTGGCAGAAGATACTGTTTGCTTGCTTTAAGATATTTCACATGCCGCACAGTTCCTTAGCTTAGGAAAAACCAGAAATAACCACATCATATTATGAGGTGGAGAATATGTTTCTATGGTTGTTGGAAAATGCATGAAAATTTTTAGGAGGACACAGCCAGTGAACTAAACAAAGAAAAGAAGAGCCATCTTGTAAACAGCCTAGTTCCAAATTGAGAGATTCATTCATTCTTTCAGACAACCCCCATCAAGTGACTTCTGTGCACCAGACAGTAGTACTAGAGATTTGTAAATGACTAACACATATCTAAGAAACCTGAGGGAAAATGACAGGCAATAAATAATTATAAGATTACTGGGAAATTGAAATACAGTATACTCTTACAGGACAGAATGTATGAGGATGGGTGATTTGTGAGTTGGACTTGCCAGGATGCATAGGAGTTCACTAGGTAAGAAAGGGAAGGGCATCCTCTCCATCTCACAGATATGAAAAGCACAGAGATGAGAGAGAAGATATCCTGCATGGAGAATGGCCAGTGTTTCAGTGTGGCTAGAATACAGAAATGTGAGAGGTAATCCACCTATAGTTGTAAATCTTAGTAGGGTCCCAGCCATGAAAGGTAGTTACTCATGCTCAGAAATGAAATGTTGATCTTCAAGGGGTAGGGTAGTCTTTGGGAATAAGATTTCTGATGACAAGATGGAAAATGAGCTGGAAAAAGATGAGACTGGAGGCCTCTGTGACAAAGACATCTATGACAAAGCCCAAGTGAGTGGTGATGCATACCTGAGCCAAGACAGCAACAGAGGAGGAAGAGAGAAGTCAGATGTGAGAGCTACTTGCAGAATGCATTTGACAGAACGAATCTGACTGGATGAAGGTGTCCAAATAGACATCAGGCTAGGAGGTAATAAGAAAAATTTTAACCCAAGGATTGCTATTTCAGCATCCTATTTCTCCTTCCTTCTCCTTGCCACCATATGCCCTGGTTTTCTTAGATCTTTTCCCTGTTCTCTTGTTGCTACTTCTTTTTACATTTCATCCATTGAGACTTGAAATGTCACCAGTACCATTTATGTGAGCGCCCGCCACCACTACCCCATGAATTGCAAGAGCTGAGGCCACAAACGGAAGCTCAGGAGGCAGCAGGTGGGTCCCTGCTGTGCAGGATTTCTCAGTCTAAGACTAATAGAAACACTTGCATATTGCTTCACAGTGTCCAGTTTTTTTTTTTTTCATCTGCGCTTCTTTCCAACTTGTCTGGAGGAAAGACAAATTTTATGATTCCCATTTCAAGGAAGAAGGAACTGAGGCTGGGTTCATAGCGTACTCTCAGGCAAGCAGTGTCGAGTAGCCCATATATTGCTGTCACAATAACCCCGGACTGGTTTCCTCCCTCTGCTTCTGGGAGCTGAGGTGGTTACCCAGACACGTGAAGAGTCAATTTCCTTCTCTGAAAATGAGGACAATAAAAGTATCTGCCTCCTGGGATCACTGCACATGCTGAAAGAAATCCTGCACATAAAACGCTTAGCATAGGCTTGATGAAGTCTCCATAAATGTTAGCCATTGCTTTTTATAGGTCTTCTAGCTCCAAAGTCCCAGCTCATTCTACTGTATCACAGTGTTCCTTGCTCCTGGGAGAGAAGACATTTTTTTTCAGAAGGCTGTAGTTTGCCCTACAGGCCACTGAATGGATTTCTGTATGCTGACAAAAAGCCAAAAATGAAACACTAATATTTCCGTGGCCTGGTATGTCATTCAATAGCCACAACTTATGCCCTGAATTTATTTAAAATGCAAAGTGGGCCAGGGGCAGTGGCTCACGCCTGTAATCCCAGCACTTTGGGAGGTTGAGGCGGGTGGATCAGGAGGTCAGGAGATCAAAACCATCCTGGCTAACACGGTGAAACTCCATCTCTACTAAAAATACAAAAAATTAGCTGGGCGTGGTGGCAGACACCTGTAGTCCCAGCTACTCGGGAGGCTGCGCAGGAGAATCACTTGAACCCAGGAGGCAGAGGTTGCAGTGAGCTGAGATCGCCTCAAATAATCTTCAGGACTGGGCTAATTTCTAACTCTTCTATCACAAAAGCAACAATGTCAGGACGGCAGCCATGTAATCCATGCAAAGAGTCCCAATGCCAAGTCAGATGAGCAAGCACAAGAGATTCATGTTTTTCTCTTGGGAACAGAGAAAGTGGTTTGGGCTCTGCTCGAATGAGGGGCTAGGGGTTAGGTGCTGGGGAAGAGGGAGCAAACTCATTAACACATAGAAGGCAGCTGAGCCATTGGAAGGGAATGTCGAAGCTTGGGAACCACTGCTGCCATGCATGTGTCTACCCTTTCGGTCATTCAACAGATCTCCATTTAATCTGTGCCCGGTGAGCACTGTGCTAAGGTCTATTCATACAGAATGAGTATTTGATGAAGCTTACAGACTTTTCTACACACTCCTCTCCAGTGCTGATGCTCCATAATGAATAATGTAAAGGTGGTGCAGTGCGGGGTGGAGGGCAAAAGGATTGGCACACTATCTGGGGGCATGGTGGGGATGGATATCTTAGGGAAAACAATTAAAGAAGAAAGGAAGAGGGCTTCCACTCTGCCTAGCTGGATGGAATAAATGTTTGAGCAGCATTCTGTCCAGCTGGGGAAAGGCCAAGACTAATTTAACCTTTGGTCAAATGGTTGGGAGTTAGCTAGTTTCCTTTTTCCTCTTACATCACTCCCAGAGATTCAGACAAAAATAACATGGTCCCGATTACATGACATTATGGGCTCTGAAAATACACCAGGGAGGATAGTGTTGAAACCCCTCAGAGGCAAATTAATCCTAGCAAAGCAACAGCTGTAAGATTGATACAAACAGGAGAAACAACAGTATATTGGTTCCAGGTTTGCTTGAAAGTTTATTTTACCCAAGAAATTTTTTCTAAAGGGTTAAAATCACTAATTGGGAATGTTTCTCTTCCTTGAAGATGGTGCTTTATGAAATACTCATCAATCCTCCGCATGCTGTGGCCCACTGTTTGGCATACTTTTGGATTTAATTCCAAATTCTCTTTGATATCCTTATTATTTAAAGCTGAAATAAACGCAATGGTGAGAAAAAATTTACCTCTGCTGAATCAGAGCTTTGACCCCAGGCCTGTGTCGGGGAAGTGAAGGTGTGGGAGTCGCCTCTATCCTAGGCTGCTTGCCCAAATCTGGCAGGCAGGAGTTGGGCACCTGGCCCTCCTCCCTGAGCTGATCCTGTCCAGAGCAGACACTTGAGTGTTTCCTGAAAGCACAGCCTGCATCCCCTGGAGGACAATCTGAAGAACTTGTATGCACCATTTACACTCAAAAATCAAAATATTTCCTCTCCGAGGGACACAGCAGCCCCCTCCACACCCGCCCACTTTGCAATCGGGCATTACTTGGAGACCCAATATGAACCCTAGAATAGAAATCTCACAGCTGGAGCAGAACTTAACCTAAAGGAACACACTTTTAGGGCAGGAGGAAATTGATCATAATGGTTACAGGGATGGTCTGTACTCAGGCCGCCTGAATCCAAAGCCAGCTCAGCCCGTGGATGTTGGTGTGACCTTGGGCAAGTGCCCCTCTGTGGCTCAGTACCTTCACACGTGAAATAGAGATAAGACAGCATCCACAGCACAGGGTAGTTGGGAGGACGAACACTATTTGGAAAGTACACAGGCCTAACAAATAACAAGAACAAAACAATGAAGCTGCTCTCATTGTCAGAACCACAGTGGTCTTGGAGGTCTTAGCAAACTTACTGTAGAAACTGGGTAGTGGCTGGTGGCCTCAAGTAATCATCAGGACTGGGCTAATTTCTAACTCTTCTATCACAAAGGCAAAGACTGTCAAGGACGGCAGCCGTGTAATCCATGCAAAGAGTCCCAATGCCAAGTCAGACAAGCAAGCACAGGAGATTCATGTTTTTCTCTTGGGAACAGAGAAAGTGGTTTGGGCTCTGCTCGAATGAGGGGCTAGGGGTTAGGTGCTGGGGAAGAGGGAGCAAACTCATTAACACATAGAAGGCAGCTGAGCCATTGGAAGGGAATGTCGAAGCTTGGGAACCACTGCTGCCATGCATGTGTCTACCCATTCAGTCATTCAACAGGCCTCCATTTAATCTGTGCCCGGTGAGCACTGCGCTAAGGTCTATTCATACAGAATGAGCATTTGATAAAGCTTACAGACTAGTAGCAGAGACACATTTAAAATTTAATCGCATGAATATTTAACTTAAAATTGTGTAGTTTTTATGGATTATTTTAAAAAATGGAGCACTACAAAAGGAAAGAATGAGGGGCCACAAAATGATCCTAGGGAGCTGAAAAGCTGGAGGTTCGTTCCAGTTCTTCACAGTGCCTCCTGGACAGGCCGACAGCTTCATTTCACCATCTCTGGTCCTTCTTGACTTTGGCCTTGTAAACTATCACCCCTTCTGCCTCTGCAACAGCTGCCCCCAACCCTGCCCATGCCCACTTCCGCCTTCGGAATAGGCATTAGATTAGCACAAAAGTTTTATTAATATTCTCTCCATGCAGAAACGAAGGCATGGGCGGGAGGTGGTTGTCTGTCCACAGTCACACGGCAGGCTGAGACTAGAACCAGGACTCCTGAGTCTGGGTTAGTTGCTGCTCCCCTATACCCTATGAGTCAGAGCTCACATGCTGACCCCTCTGGCTCTGACTTCTTCCCCAAGAAATAATGAGAGGAAATGTCTCTTACACAAACAACTCCTAGAGAAATTCCTTTTGGAGCAGCCCCACTGTTAGGGGAAAACTTGGTCCTTTCTTGGAGGCCCCTGATGAGTTCTGAGGTCCCTCTAGGATCCCACCATATAAAAATAATAACAATATAATAAAATAAAATTAAAGCAAAAGAAGCCATTATAGGGCATACAGGAGATACCACCTTCAGAAGGGTCACTGCTGTGGCTCGGTTGGCTGTGGTTTGTATTCTCACTGACCTGCCTTTCAGGTCACTCTACCAACGAACGAACATATTTCTGGGTGTTTCTGACTGATTTGTAGACCTTTGGCTAGCACAGCATATAACTAGTGGGACTTCAACCTGGGTCTTTTGACTCCAAGCCCAGTGCTTTTCAACTCCAGCATGTGCAGTTAGTAACAAATTCTGTTTGGGATGCCTGGAGGTTACAGAAATGGTGAATGTTTCAAATGGTGATTTCCCATGGGTAGACAGAGCAAGGCAGATGGTCACTAATTTATTCAACAAACATTCACTGAATGCCAGCAAGTCAGGCCTTGTGGATTTCCTGGTGAACAAGAGAAATTCAAGTCCCACCCTCATGGACCTAATAATTGTTCAGGAAATTCACATAATAAATGCATTACTACTCAGATAATGATTAATTACAACAGTGCTCCATGCTGTAAGGGTTTATACAGGGGATTCCAGCCTATATAAGAGGGAAGGCATAATAAAACTCATGATCTGTCCTTCTAAATCAGGGCCTATTTCAGTCCTGACAGAACAGCACTGCCCTCTCCCCATCATCCAAAGTAGAAACCAGTGACCGGGGAATCCTCACGCCTGCTCGTTCCTGACTGCCAGTCTTCATCAGATCCCCTTAGCTTTGCTCCCAAGTACCTTCGGAATTTTCTCTGCTCTTCACCTTCGTTGCCCCTGTCTCCACCAGCACATGCCTCGAATGCACCACTGTAGCACTGTGGTACCCGATGCTAGCTAGGCTGCCATCCACTGTGCACTCCGTTCTACAAAACACAGGGCAGTCATGTTCCGAAAGGAAAACCTTTGCCCCTCACCCTCTACCCCCCTACCCTTTGACATCTTCATCCCCATCCCATACCTAAAACCTCCATGTCTTCTCTTTGCTCTTAGAATCAAGGCAAAGTTCCAGAGAATAGCTGCAGTCGTGGGTATCCCGCCCTTTCCTGTCTCTGACTCTGAACACAGCGCGCCCTGTGCTCTCTCTGTTCCAGTCACCCAGCCCTCTTTCCAGCTTGAAGATATGTTTTGTGACCCTTCCTTGGACTGTTCCTGTGCTTGGGATGCTCATATGTGTCCCTGGATGCCTAAAGCAGCTTTCCCAGACCTCACTGACTAGGTCCAATTCCCCCAGTTATGGTTCTTTATAACACAAGTATCTTGCATATCGGGAGCTTATCACAGCCGTATTCTTGTTTACCAACTTGATTCTCTGCTTCTCCTCCTCCAGACATAAGCTCCATAAGGACAGGGACATGTTTGTTTTGACTCATCTTTAATCCCCAACATCTGGCTCAGGGTCTGGTACACGGTAAACAAGGAAAGAAAAAGACACAAAACTCCCTGATGAAGTTTGAGCTGAGACGTGAAAGACGAGGCATTCAGTGAGACACAGTCTGGGGAAGTGGGAATGTTCCAGTCTAAAGGAAAAGCATGCACATGGAGAGAAGACATGAACATGAACCCTCTCTCATTCTTTAGGGAGAAACAGGAGGCATCAGAGAAAAACCTTATGAAGGCAGTGCCTTCCATCCTGAACAGGTGAGACAGATGCAGTTTCAGTGAATGTGGGGACGGGAGTAGAGGTGAGGGGCTGTGTATAATGAATACTTTGAGTGAGTGGTCCCCACCCCTCCAACCCTTGCTCCCTCCCCAAGCTTCTTCATGACCACTTTCAGGCCCCTCTTTCAACTCCCAACATCCCGATGCTTAGGATGGTATAAATTGCTCATCAAACAGAACTCCTGATGGTGGAACTGTCCATCATCATGGAAGACAGCCCGCTCCCTTGTGCCCATTCACCACAAACTATTTTATGCGTCTACTCCAGCGCCAGTTTCAATGCCACAGGGCCAGTGCTCACCGCTGCACCCAGGGTGTCATGAACTAGACTCAGCTCTGGGTTAAAAGGATTCTGCCATCTCAGCCCCTCAAGTAACTGGGACACGGTCAGGAAGTAGGCTAACATATACACATTGTAAGCCATATATATAGCATATTTTATCTAGCATTGAAAGGCCAGAGTTACTTCACAAGGCCACGGTCATGTAAATTTTTTCAAGGCTTCTTCATAGACTAGACTATGGCATTCTCAGAAGAAGATTAGATCTGCAGAGTGGCACATTCCCCTAGGTAACTCACGAGGAAACTAGTAACAGGCATCTCCCAGAGAACAGAGAACAAATTACAGATGAAGCAACCATAGTCACTGCCTGTGAGGCAGAGCTGCCCACTGCCCCACTGAGGAGGAAGCAGCAGAGGAATAGCCCATTAGCATCTGTTGCTGTCCCCAAGGAGGCACGGTGGGCAGGACCAGGACTCTGGTTTGTGGTTAAGGGAGTAAGGGTCCTGAGGAGTGGGGGCTGGGCTTTGGATGTTGGGAGTTGAAAGACAGGCCTGAAAGTGGTCATGAAGAAGCATGGGGAGGGAGCAAGGGTTGGAGGGGTGGGGACCATCCACTCAAAGACCAATGTGAAGCCTTAAAGCCCGACCCTCACTTCTGCTCTAGGGGCAAGTTAGCCTGAAAAGTTAGAACTCCTTGTTCTCCCATTGGGTACAGTTTGGGATGTTCCCTTGAACGTTCAGGAAAACAACTGCTTATAACTAATTTGCAGGCAGCATGTGAACCGTCTGTGGGAAGCAGACATGGTGGTCAGGAGGTATTGCAGCTACTAGGAGATTTCCAAGGACCCCGATTCCCCAGTAGAATCACCTTGGGTTACTTCCTGAAATTATTATGGTGGATGAAGGCTGCAGACCAGCAAAGGAGCCCGGAAGCTGAGGAGACTATACAGCTCCTTCCTTCGACATTTCCCTTTCCTCGGCCGGTTCTAAGGGAGAATCACTGAGCCACAGAAAGGAGGGACCTGTTACAGCTTACAGGTGCTAAGGCCATGTAGCAGAAGGGAATTTGGGGTTCATAATGTAGAAAGATGACCAGGTGGCTCATACGGAGTAACTGGGGGAATTGCAGGGTGGGGCCCCAGAGGTGTGGATATTGATCAGGTGGCTGATTTAGTCCTTGCGCAATCCACTGGACTCCATTCAAGGGTAATGAGAAGCCATCAGCAGGCTGTAAGCAGTGAAAGCCACAGTCTGATCTGCATTTTCAGATCATCTTGGCTTTGACTGAAGAATGGATTATAGTGAGCACCAACTGGTGTAGGGAGGTCAACAGGAAGCTGCCATTGTACCCAGGTGAGAAGAGATGATGCCTGAACTGGGAGGTGGCAGAGGCATGCGGAGAGAGGAAGTCACCTCCTCTTGCATCACCCAGCAGTGATAAATCATCATGGCAGCTGGGAGGAGCAGGTTTCTGACTTACACAAACTGGATAGTGGGTGGCACCATTGTCTGGGCTCTGGGACACTGGAGGAGGATCAGATTCAGGGTGAGGGGGAGCTGTCAGGTCCTATACTCTTTGAAGGAAACCATTTATGTGGTTATTTCTCAAGAGAATCCCACAAGCAGCTTCCTGGTGGCAGCTGTCCCCGTTGATCTTAGTGACTTCCCTCCTCTGCACGGGTTGGTGTGGAAGTGGGTGCCTGTGGGACCCGGGGCTGCTCTTTTGCTGGTGAAAGGCCTGGTTCTTATTTCCTCCTTGGCAGGCTCTCTGAAGTGGCATGTTTGGGAATGTGGCATAATGGCCTTTCTTCGTCCCTCCCGTATTTCTCTTTGCCTGTGGATCACCCTCCCCAACAGGATGGTGACCACATCAGTTTCAGCAAAATAAGTTTGCCAAGTACCTGGCTTGGGGATCAGCGCTGAGCTTAGTTCTCTAGCCTTATTCAAAAGCCAAGAGAAGACCAAGTCCTCCTTCCTTAAAAAGTTTAGATCTCTGTGACCTCAGGTACATTCTGGGGACGGGCCTTCTGGTTAGTATGATAAAGAATAGGATGAACAGTTATGGATGTTACATTAAAAATGTCTAACAAATGCCAAAGAAGAGCCAACTTACTTTGTTTTTTTGTTTTTTTTTTTTTTTTGGTTTTTTTTTGAGATGGAGTCTCACTCTGTCACCCAGGCTGGAGTGCAGTGCTGTGATCTTGGCTCACTGCAACCTCCACCTCCTGGGTTCAGGCAATTCTCCTGCCTCAGCCTCACAAGTAGCTGGGATTACAGGCATGCGCCACCACGCCCAGCTATTTTTTTGTGTTTTTATAAGACATGGGGTTTCACCATGTTGGTGAGGATGGTCTTGATCTCTTGACCTCATGATCCACCTGCCTCGGCCTCCCAAAGTTCTGGGATTACAGGCATGAGCCACCTCGCCTGGCCTGTTGTACTTTTTGGACTCGGAGTCCAAGCACCTTGTCTTTTGCTGTTTCACATTTCCACAGGCAGGGTCCACCTTCTCTCCAAGGCCCCCCCATTCTACTTTAACAGCTTCATCCATGTCCTTCTTCCATCTTTCCTTGGCATCTTTCGGGTTTCACGTCTCAGTGGCCGCCTCCCTGACTTCCAGATATATCCTTCCCTCCGCCAGTCTGCCCCTCCCCACCCTCTCCCTCCCCTCCATGCTTTCCTTCTCCCCTGTCACCATTTGTTCTCTATCACCCTCCTTTCTGGCTGGCTGATGTTGGAAACATTTCAGGAATTTTTAATTGAAAATACCATGAGAACTGTTATCACCTCAGTTTCACCAGGGAGAGAACCCCCGGCTCAGGGATGATGATGGGTCACTCCCGGGGTGGGTGGAGTTTAATATCTCACCCAGGTTAACCGGGCAGCTGGGCTTTGCAAACCTGGGCCCCGGGTGGAATGTGAGAATGAGGTACAGTGTGACAGGAAAGAGGGTGTGCTCAACAACCAAAAATTCCTATACAGTCTGAGTGGGTGGGAGAGAAGTCCAGGAAGACGAATCCATTAAAAGGAATAAAACAAAGAATTCCACCACTGCCCCCCTCCAACTGTCCCCCACAAAAATGACTGTGAGAGGAAGCAGGTGCCACTTGAAACTGGCAGAAGGCTCTGGAGGCTCCGTCCTCCCTGCCTGGAGCAGTCGGTGCCCTCCCTCTGTTCTTGCAGCTGTCCCAGCCCCTGACTCTATGCAGCCTGGGTCAGATGAGATCAGCCTCCTTTGATCTCCTCCCCTGTGAGGTCACCAGCTCCCTCACCAGCACCCCAGGTCTCAGGTCAGCCTTCACATCTGTCAGGGCCTCAAAAACAAGGAGGCCAAGGACGATGATGGCAACAGCGGCCGCGGCAGGGAATGGGCTGGCCCAGTTCTTACATCACTCTATGCCAGAATCAAAGAATCCTATTTGCAGCCCCTGTTGAACAGGGCGAGACGGCCGGGATGCTGGGACTGCAGGGAGAGCTGGTGATGCTCTGGCTCCTCCCCCGCATCCTCAATTAGAGGAGAGGCTATGGCTCGAGAATCCTCGACTCCCAGAACTGGAAGGAACCAGAGAGGGCCTCTCCTCCTCAGGTCCTCAGCCTGTACCCTGGATTTGGAGGAGGTGCGGACAAGCAAGCCCACTGAGCAACCCCCTTCAACCACTTTTATCTTTCTCCTAGAATGAGTTCTTGTGCAACATGTTGAGAAAGGATTCCACTGCTGAAAAAATAAAAGTAGTAAAAATTTGCAATCTATCAATCCAGTCCAAGGCTTTCATATCTATACATATACTTAGGTCCAGAGAAGTTCAGTGACAAGCCAACATAATACAGCAGTAACTGTGTAGCCAGCCCAGCCTTGGGTCTCCTGCCCTCAGCTGATCTCTGCTGTGACTGCAAATCATGGAGGAGGAGCAAGGTCACACAGCCTGGGCAAGGCTGATGGGAGGAAATTTGCTCACTGCCAGCCTCCCAGATGGACCCTGTGAGCTGCAGTGACTTGAGGTAGGAATAAAGGGCCAGAAGTCCTATTTCGTTTCCCAGAGGCTTAAATCTATGACTTTTCAGGTCTAGAGCAGTCCGTATCACTTTTGAGGTAAAGCATCATTGATATTTCCCTCTGAACTGCCGGGATTGACAAAGCCACTTCTACCACCACATAGATTACCTGTACCTACAAGCCGAGCAATCTTATTCCCAGAGCCAAGCATCCTGGAAAAGAAAGAAAGAAAAGAAAGAGAAAGAAAGAAAGAGAGAGAGAGAAAAATAAGAAGAGGGAGTGAGGGAGGAGGGAAGGAAAAAAACACATTTGCCTAACGGGCCATATGACCCCCTTATTCTTGAAGAATCATCTAAAAAACTGGGGAGGTAACCAGATGCATTTAGCTGGCTCTCACTGTAGGCCAAAGCTCAATTCTGAGCTCTTGTGGGGTATTTTCATCTGATAATTTTCTAAAAGGAGATAAAAACAGAGAGAATGAAAACCCAGTGAGAAGACATTCAGCTGAAAGGGTGCTGTGGAAGGAGATGTCAGGAAAGGCCAAACATCTGGGAAGGGAGATGGCAGGACCCAGGGTGTCGGTGAAGACACTGCCAACGTGTGACCGGAAAGGGTGAATGCGCCTCTCCAGGGCTGGGGCCGAGCCAGGGCAGCCCTCCTCTCCTGCCCCCACAGTCGGTCCTCACCCAGGCCAAGCATGAGCAACTGTGCTAGCAATGGTGTTTTCTTTTTCCTGAAATAAAATATCATCACCTGATCTTAGCTAAGTAACTGTGAACTTGTAAAAGTCTGTTTGTTGTCCCCCAGAGACTCATTCAAGTGGTTTTTCAGATGAATTTGTTCATGCAAACACTTTGCAATGTTTCTCTAATTGTTTCTCACAACTCCCTTACACAATCCTGTCACAGGTGAGTAAACTATGGCTCATAAAAGGAGGGACACGAGTGGCAGAAACCTCCACTGGTCCTTCCTTTCAACCTGGGACATTTGCAGGCAGTTTCCAAATCTAGAACACTTGCAGGACTCACAGACTGGATGTTTCCAGCTCAACCCAGACCGTCAAACGCAGGTGTCTATTTGGTTTGGCCAGGAAACAGCATCCTGTTGATAACCATTAAGTACTTTTACAGCTTGTTAGGAGCTAGTACATTTCAGTTCAGAAAACTAGGAGTTCAGGAGACTGAAACCCATGAGACTGAGAGTTCTAAGAATTTGCAAGTATTTTGAGAAATAATACATTTGGGATTTAGTTTTCACTCTGCTAACTAATGAAATACGTCGTTGTGGCTCCTTCTCTGTCTCCCTTGAGGTTTGGTCTTACGCAAATATACCCAGAGATGTGTTAATTATGTAACTACTCAACTAATTATAATAACATACTATAGAGAATAACACATTACATATCATGCAATAATATCTTATATAACCACAATATAACTCTTTTAATATATAATTATAAATATGTTAATAAATATGTAAATAAACACAGCTGTCATTAATAACCCTATTATTCCTGAAGAATCATCTCTAAAATGGGAAGGGAACCAGATGGGTTTCCCTGCCTCTCACTGTAGGTCAAAGCTAAATTCTGAGCTCTTGTTGGGTATTTTCATCTGATAATTTTCTAAAAGGCGATAAAAACAGGGAAAATGAAAACCCAGGAAGAAGACATAAAGCCGAAAGGGTGCTGTGGGCAACAATGTCAGGAAAGCCCAAACATCTGGGAAGGGAGGTGATTAAATATTCATTGTAATAAATATTAAGAAAATATCTAGCACTATGTGCAAAGCAGGGTTCCTGGTGCTGTGGAAACGTGTTGGGGTGGGGAGTCGCCAGGCTGAATGAGACCCTGTAAGACGGTCTTGGCTGAGGGGCAAAGTCAGGAGGAAACCATGCACCCACCACTGCCCTCTCTTAATGACTGAGCTGGAACTGCCCCCAGGAGACTGCTTCCAAGTTCTGTGCCACCAATGTGATGATGAATGGTAAAGATTTTTTAGAGTTAGGAAACTGGCCAGAAGGAAACCGCCCTTCCTTACCTCCACCCCCTCCCTGCCCATTTCTACTCTGTGATAGACAATAATCCTTTTCCTTTTGGACACAGGCAGTCGTAAATATGGTGACTTTCAATCAAGTGCTGGAGCAGAAACAGAAAAGGTAAAAAGGACCATGTGGATTAGAAACGAGGCCACTTGCTCCTAAGGGATGTGCTGTCCCAGGGCAAGGGAGGAGGTAACTGGATGTCAGTGAGCAAAGAGTCAGGAATTTCTTGAGGTAGGAAGTTAGGACCAGCCTAGGCTGGAGGCTGACCTGAGAAGGACCGTTCAAGAAGCTGAGGAGGGAACATACAATAGGATGGAAGACTGCAGCCCTGGAAACCCAGGGACTCTGGGGGCATCCTATGTCTACTTCTAACTTGCCCTTTGGTGCAGGAATAGTCACTTCTCCCTGGCCTCTTCTTCCTTGGTGAAATGTAAAACTTTATTCTTTGGACAGGGCTTCCTGCTCTAAATTCTGAGATCTTTTTTAGACCCTAGCAAGAAAGGATCTCAATGTCCTGACTTAGGAAGGAGGAGAGACACTGCAAAACTCTGGAAAACCAAGAGCAAGCTCATTTGGAAGCAAGAGAAATGGGTTCTGGCCCCACCAGGGCTCTGTACTTGGTCTGAACTTGAGCAGATCAACTCACCTCTTTGAGTCTCTGTATATTCATCTGAAAAATTAGGGTATTGATCTCTAAACATTTTATGGCTATTTTCAGCAATTTTTAAAGCAAGATAATATATATATATATATATATTTTACTAATTACCCATATATGACAGCAAAAAACAGAACTTTCCTGGTTGAAGTGATGGAGAAGGTTCTGGAATTCTCTCCACTGATAGTGCTGCCTCAACCCAAAGACAACAGCCAAGGTACCTTTGAGCAGTCTGGAAACACAGACCGAACCTGGGTTTAACCCTGTGACTTTGATGAGTCCTTTCATTTTTCTTGGGTCTCCCTTCCTCCATTGCACATGGGGATAAGAATTCCTGTTGTAATGAGCACCTGGTAACTAGGGTGAAAAGCAGATGAGGTAAGTGAAAGGGTTTTTCAGACTCTCAAGTGCTGTATCAATGTCCACAGTCCATTCAGGCCTGTTTTCAACCCCTTCATCATTTCTGTGCGTCTAGAAACCAAGTCCTCTCAAGAGCAGTCCCAGAGTACATGGCTATGAAATGAACAAGTTGAAACAGACAAGCAGCATACCGCTTCTTTGTCCATTCTGTTCCAACCCGAAGCAGGGGATAAGGCAGACAGCCCCAGAAACTAGAGGCAGCACCTGCCAGGTCAGGACATGAGGCCTCGAGCAGCCATGGTTAGAGCTAAACAAAGATGGAAGTCAGGGCCCTGCTGCCCACACACTTACCCATGCAGGGGGCAATGAACAGTGCAGATAAGAGAGACCGTCCTGCAGGAGGAAAAGGCTTATCTGGGCTGGGGCAAGTGAGCAAACCTTTTAAAAAGAGGCCAGATACAGGCCCGGCATGGTGGCTTACACCTGTAATCTCAGCACTTTGGGAGGCCGAGGCTGGTGGATCACCTGAGGTCAGGAGATTGAGACCAGCCTGGCCAACAGGGTGAAATCCCATCTCTACTAAAATACAAAAATGGTGCCAGGCGCAGTGACCCAAGCCTGTAATCCCAGCACTTTGGGAGGCTGAGGTGGACGAATCAGAAGGTCAAGAGATCGAGACCATCCTGGCCAACATGGTAAAACCCCATCTCTACTAAAAATACAAAAATTAGCTGGGCGTGGTGGCATACACCTGTAGTCCCAGCTACTCGGGAGGCTACGGCAGGAGAATTGCTTGAAAGCAGGAGGGAAAGGCTGCAGTGAGCCGAGATCATGCCACTGCATCCAGCCTGGTGACAGAGTGAGACTCGGTCTCAAAAAATATATATAAACAAAAATTAGCTGGTGGGGTAGCACTTGTCTGTAATCCCAGCTACTTGGCTGAGGGAAGAGAATTGCTTGAACCCCGGAGTTGGAGGTTGCAGTGAGCTGAGATCGCCCCACTGCACTCCAGCCTGGACAACAAAAGCAAAAAAAAAAAAAAAAAAAAAAAAAAAAGGGCGGGGGGGTAGCTGTGCCTCACTTTAAAATATTTCCAAGTTCCTTTGATGAGCGCTGTTGTTTGGGATTCCTCTGTCCCCTGACCCATATACCCCAGCTGGTCACCCAGACGACTACTAGCAGCCCTGCCCTGGAAACAGTTTCCAAAAGAAGAGTTGCGATCCCCCCAGGGTCTACCTCCTTACTTTCCTGCCCAGACCCTAGCATTTGCCTTCCTGGTCTTTACCCACTATGTTCCTTGTGCTACCCTCATTCATCATGTGTATTGGTTATGACTGAGCTCAAGCTTGTAAGACTCCCAGGATGGGAGGAGGTGGGTTTTGCTTACCCTGCTCTTTGCTGCCCTCACTCTTTTACTCCTCTTGCTTCAAACAGGCTCCTGCTGGCTTTAATTAAGCCTGTGGAGCCTCCCTCAGGGTTGGCCCTCATGAAATGAGGTGACCCAGCTCTCCAGGGCTGCTCCCCAGAGGCCCCTCAGCTCCAGGCTTATCACAACAATTTCTGCTTCACATTTTCCACAGAACAGTGCAACCTGAACAGGAAAACATTGTCTGCAAGTGCAGGAGCCAGCCAGGGCACTGGGTCTCAAACAAGAAGGCTCCAGATGCTCTCGCTGCCCAAAGGGCTCAGCTGTTGGAGAGACTGCCAGTGAGGAACTTAGCTTTTCAATCCCAAGGAAAATGGCCCCTGGGCAGAATCATAAAAAGCCAAGTACCACAGTCAGCAGAGCTTTGCAACTGGGCCACTACTTTTTCATGGGTCTTTAAGAATGAATCCGTGGTGTCCAGCTATATGGGAATCCCAATCACCTACTCAGTGAAGCCTCTACTTGGAAATGAGGAATTTAAGACCCTCTACAATTTTCCTCCCTCTTCTGTTCCAGGGTTTTGACCTAGAGCTCTTCTGCAGATCCTCAGGTCTTGCAAAAAGAAGTCGCTGGGGAGTGCAGTTTAGTGGTTCTATCAATCAGAACAGGATACATTATGCCGTAGTAACAAATAGCCCCACAATCTAAGCGGCTTAACAGGCACAGGTTTACATTCCACACATGCTATTTGTCCCATAGGGATTGGTGAGGCCACTGTTTCTCATACGCAGTCAGGAACTCCGGCTGACAGAAGCTCCGCTCTTTTGTGACGGGACCATGTGGAATACACACAGTCTCTTTAGCCATCATAACAGGCGAGAGACTGGGGGGCTGGGCATATGAATGCCACTGCCTCTGCCATGGTATTTAAGAATACAAACACTGGAGTCAGACACAATTTCACCACTCACTAGTTGTGGACCTTGGTCAATTTAACCTGATCTCTTTTTTTTCATTTTAAAATTAAGGTATAATATACATACCCTAACCCTCTTCAGTGCACAGTTTTGTGAGTTTTGACAAATACATACAGTGCTATAACTACCATCACAATTCAGATACAGAAATGTTCTATCCCCTCAATAGTCCTTCATGCCCTATCATGGTGGACTTCTCCCCATTCTTCAGCTCCTGGCAACCACTGATTTGTTTTCTGTCCTTAAACCACTAATCTATTTCCATAAATGGAATCATATAATATGTATCATTGAAGTCTGGCTCAGCATAATACACCTGAGAGCCATCCATTTTGTTGTGTTGGTAATGTATTCCTATGCATTGCTCAGGAAGCAGCGTTCCTTTGCATGGATGTACCACAATTTGCTTACTCATTCATTAGTTGAAGGAAATTTGGTTTTAGTTTTTGCCAATTAATTATAAAGCTCCTATAAACATTTGTGTACAGGCTATTGTCTGAACATTATCATTTCACTTGGGTAAATGTCTTGAAGATTTCTGGATAGCATAAGTCTACGTTTAACATTTTAAGAAATTGTGAAACTCTTTTCCAAAGTGGCTGGAGCATTTTACATTTCTATGAGAAACATATGAGAATTTGAGTTACTCAGCATCTTTGCCAAAAGTAATTATTTAGGGTTTTGCCATTGTTATTAGCCTCTCTAATAGTGGGAAATGGTATAACATTGTGGTTTTAACTTCTACTGTTTAAGTTTCTGTGGCATCCTCTAAATTACCATACCTTCTGAAAATACAGTTTTGTTTAACTTCTTATCCTATTCCATTTCCCAAATGATTTATAATGTTGAGCATCTTTTTATGTACTTATTGCCACCTGTATGTAAGTAAAATATTTGTCAAATCTTTCCTCCAAATTTTTTTATTGTTTTCTAAATTATTAACTTTTGAGAGTTCTTTGTGTGGGTTTAAGCCCTTTAATCAGATATATGACTTGCAAATATTCTCTCCCAATTAATGACTTGACACAATATTCTGACAGTATCTTTCAAAGAGTAAACTTTTTAAAATTTTGATTAAGTCCAATTTATCATTTTTTTTTCTCCTAACTGGATCACGCTTCTTGGTGTTATATCTAGAAAATTCAAATTAGCAAAGCTTTTCTCCCAATTTTTCTTCTAAAGCTTTTATGGTTTTAGCTGTTACACTGTCCATTGTTAATTTAGAGTTAATTTTCATGTCACAAGGTATGGACATAACTTCAGTTTTTTCATATGGTTATCAGTTTGTACAGTACCATTTATGTGAAACATTCACTTGTCTTTTCCCCTTTAAACTGCCTTTGCACCTTTAAAAAATCAATTTATGTAAATGTATGGGTCTATTTTGTTCTATTGGTCTCTGTCTGCTCTTCTATAAGTAACATACTGTTTTGATTATTGCAGCTTTATGAAATGTGTTGAAATCAGTTTAACATGAGTATTCAACTTTATTTCTCTTTAAAAAAAATGTTTCAGCTACTAGTTCTTTTGCCTTTCCATTAAAAAATGAATAAACTTATTTCCACAGACACAAAAATTCACTGATCTAGATTTTGATGAAAATTACATTAAACTTATAGATCTATCTGGAGTAAATGAATATCTTAACATGGATTTATGGATATGGTTTATCTCTCCATTTATCTGGGTATTCTTTGATTTCTTTTATCAGCATTTTGTAGTTTTTAGTGTGTTTTATAGCTTTTTGTATGCTTGTGCATACAGATATTACACATATTTTGTAAGATTTACATTTATATACTGTATGTATTTTAGTGATTTATACACTCACTTATTAGTCTACTGGTTTTTAAAAGTTTCTGTAGCATTTTTTCAATTACCATGCCTTCTGAAAACACAGTTTTCTGTTTAACTTCTTATCCTATTGCACCTCTGGTAGAATTTAAATAACAGTGTTCAAAGCAGACATATCTACCCTGTTTTTAATCTTAGGGGGAAAGTATTCAATCTTTCGCCCTTAAGTAAGATGTTAGCTGTTGGTTTTCCATAGATGGCTTTTATTAGAAGGAGGAAATCACCTTCCATTCTAGTTTAATGGTAGTTTTTATCATAAATTGATGTATATGTAAATTTTTTGTGTCTACAGAGATGATTATATAGTCTTCATTTTTCACTCTGTTAAAAGAATTAATTACAATGATTTTTGGATTACCTTGCATTCCTCAAATAAACCTCAGTTTTAAAATATTAAAGTTTTTTATCCATGTTAATGAGAGTATTGGTCTATAGTTTTGTGATGTCATTTTTTAGTTTTCTTATCAGAGTAATCTTGGTATCATAGATTGAATTGGAAAATGCTCCCTCCTCTTCAATTTCCTAAAAAAAATTACATAGAACTTGTATTACTTTTTTCTTAAATGTTTAGTGGAATTCCATAGTAAATCCATCTGTGCTTTAAGGTGTTTTTGTGGTAGGAAGGTTTAGGACTACAAATTCCATTTCTTTTACTTACGTACATTTTCAAGTTTTCTATTTCTTATTGAGTAAGCTTTGGTTATTGTGTTCAAGGAATTTTTCCATTTTATCAACGTTGTCAAATACATTAGTATAATTTTGTTCAAAATATTTTATTATTACTTAATGTCATTAAACCTTGAAGTTATGATGCCATATTTATTCCTGGTAATATTGTGTTATCATTTTTTTCTTTTAATTCGTCTGGATAAAGGTTTGTTACTTTCACTGAACATCTCAAAGAACCAACTTTTGTTTCATTGATTTCCTCTATGTTTTCTCTCTTTTTTATTTCGTTGATTTCTGCTCTTATCTTTATTATTGTTTGTTCTTCTTTTCTCTAGTTTTGGAAGAAGCTTAAACCATTTATTTGAGGTCTTTGTTTCTAATATATGAATAATAGCTTACAATATTGGCATACAAACTTCCCTCTAAGCATTGATTTAGCTATATCCCACAAATTTTGATATGCAGTGTTTCCATTTTCATACAGTTGAAATTCTAATTTCTCTTTTAATTTCTTCTTTCATCTATGGACCCATGGATAAGTCAGAAGTGTGTTATAGTTTCCAAATAGTTAGGGATTTTTTTCAGATATTTATTATTTCTCATTAATTTCTTTGGGGTCTGAGAACAAACTTTGTAGAATTATAATCCTTTTAAATGTATTGAAATTTGTTTAATGGCCCAGAGTGTGGTCTCTCTCGGTACATGTTCCACGTGCACTTAGGAAGAATGTATTTTCTGCTGTTGTTGAGCTAGTGTAGTGACATGTGAGCAGGCAGAAACCGTACAAATGAGCCTAAGCTGTCAAAGTATTAAGCAATGGAAGAAAGGAAGAATTTTCCAAACTCTAATTATAAATCATGAATGTTAAAGTCTCTGTTATAATTCAGAAAAATGACCAAGAATTTTGTTTTTGTTTTCTTAAGAAAGGCATAGAGGACTTAGAATTGTAGCTATGATAGATTGAGCATTCCTAGATATCTCATTTAATCCACATAAGCCTTTCAAGGATACAAATTTCTCTGATTTTATTGATGAGGATATTCAGACTTATAGAAATTAAATCATGTTTCCAAGTTTATAGAAAGTGGTAGGGGAGAATTTGAACTTAGGACCAAGAAAAGCTGTACTCCTAAATACAGTGCTATAGTACTTTGGGTACAGGAAAAGTACAGAACTTTGAGTCATAAGTACATTCTTGGGCAAGTCACCGCACTCTCTCTGATATGTACAATGAGAACGATGCTCCTCGTAGCTCTTAGGATTACAGTGGGGCTAAAATAATATGAGTTATAAGAAAGTAATTTGAAAGCTGTAAAGCTAATTATGTAATCACTGTCATCTCTATCCTAACAACAATCTCAGAGAAGGACATATGATGAAGGAAGTAGGGCTGGATGTGAACACACAAATATATTGGTTCTCAACTCTGCAAAGTTGCAGGCCAGGGAAAAACAGTCTCTAAAATCATGAAATGTGTGAATCCAAAATGCTAAAACTAAGAGTATCTTTTGAAGCTTGAAAGACACAAATCTGTGCAAGTAAAACAAACTATTACTTTACATAGATGATAAAAATTTAGGTAATATATTACCCCGGAGATACAGAGTCCTTGCTGAAAACACAAGTGGGTTCAAAAAGTTTAGATTAATTTACATGTAATACTTAATTATTAGGAGATGCTATGATTCCTTGATACAAAACGTTATGATTTCAAGATTAGAATCAAATAAACCACCAGCCCCTTCCCAAAAAATACCATCTTAATATCTTTGCTAGAAATGGGAATCAGGGCTGGATGGGTAGGGCTTACTCTGGAAGGGTTGGATTAGGCTCGAGTCAAGCCACCAGTGCACAGTAGGTATGAGAAAAGTGTATTTGCAAAGGCTGTATTGACTGTCAGCATCTGTCACAGGACCCCCAGGACAACATTAACGATAGAAATTTGAATTTTAATTATGATCAGAAGAGAAGAGTAAGAGGTAGGACCACTATACTCTCCACACTAAGTGGGATCTGGGTAGAAGACCCAGTTTCCCAAAGAATAATCTGTGGGTAAATCATTGGTCTCATATTACACTCCTCTTTGGCTACCCATTTATGAGGCCACACTGGAGACTTTGTCATCTCCCAGAACTGCTACACGTCTAAAGTCTCAAACCCATGTATCTCAGTGTCTGAACACAATATGCTCACTTCGCACCATCAGTCCCTCACCTTCTTCCTGACATCAGTTTCCTGACTCCTCCATTTCTCCCTGCCTGTCAGTCTCCTCCTGGCTCTGTTTCTTCCTCTCTCAGTCTAGATTCTTCTAACCAGCAACTTCAACATTTTTTACCTCCTCCTTATGTACCCCTTCCTGAAAACTTCCAACTTTGGGTTACCCCAGCCGGCCTGGGTCCCCATTCCTGAACCTGTGTTTCTCAGCGATGCTAGAAAAAATTCCATTACCTTGGGTGGAAACCACTTCTCACTGGCTGCCTCTAAGTAGCATGAGTCTTCCATTCTGCTCAGCAAACCTTCTCATCTCCCAGGCAAGGCTCTCTCCCATTCCCACAGCAACCACTAAAAGTCTTCGCTGCTCTCCTCCAACCTTACCCTTCTTGCTTGATGAATGACTTTGACTCTACTCTCAGGTAGGCTCTCTTGACTACCACCTAGAAGCTGTCTGCATCCAGTACCACCTTCACCTCTTTCTTGTTGATCTCAAAGGAGGCAATATCCCTCTGACATCCGAGGCTAATTCCTCTGCCTCACTCCCACACCACAAACCCTCCTATTTTCTCCAGGTGTGTGCTCCCCTAATTAGCCCCCATTTTTTTCTTTCCTGCCTCCTATTTTTTCAACCTCGCCTCCTCACTGTCTCCATCCTCTTACCCTATAAATGACTTTCTATCATAAACAGGTAAGCCTCTCTTCATTCGCAGATATCTTTTAACTACAGTAGTAATTCACATCTCTTCACAGCAAATGTTTCTGCTCTGGTTCGCCACATCACTGTTTCTGCATTTTAACCTTTTCACTTCTCAGTACTTTGAGGACATAGAAAAATGATTGTTTGGGGAGTCACAAGATCTGGTCTCTTGTATCATTAAGGCTAGTCCACAGTTATGGGACCTTAAGAAGTCATCTCAAGACCTGGTCTTCTGCTTTCTCATCCATGAAATCGAGCATTTACTTTACACTAGGCATTGATCAAAGGGCTTTGATACATATTAATTCATGTCATCTTCCCAACAAGTCTATGTGGAAGCCGCTTATTATTCCCATCTTACCCTGAGGCACGAAGAGGTTGAATAACTTGTCCAAGGTCACACAGCTAGTAAGTGCAGAAACATATTTGAAATCCATGAACCTAGCTCCTCCAGCATCCATGCAATTTGTGTGTGTGTGTGTGTGTTGGGGAAGGGGCAGGTCTTGCTCTGTCACCCAGGCTGGAGTACATTGGTGCTATCATGTCACACTGCAGCCTCAACCTCCCAGGCTCAAGTGATCCTCCCACCACAGCCTCCTGAGTAGCTGGGACTACAGGTGCACACCATCACACCCAGCTAATTTTGTACACTTTCTGTAGAGACTGGGTTTTGCTATGTTGCCTAGGCTGGTCTTGATCTTATAGGCTCAAGTCAAGATCCTCCTGCTTTAGCCTCCCAGGGTACCGGGATTACAGGCATGAGCCACCTCCCCCTGTCTATTCATGCTTCTAACCTCTTTCTCCTCAGTGGCCACTGTCCACCTCCTTTTCTGCTCTCCACAATTCCAGACTGAATCCCGGGAAGTACCACCTCAGCTGGTGCTCAAGTTTCCTGCTGCTTCACTGCAAAGCAGTGGACTTAGTTACTCTTCTCTTGAAGCTCCTCACTCCAGGTAAGAAGCTCCTGGGAAGGTATTAGCAGTTTTGAAGCTCTGCTCTTTCAGCTAAATAGAGACCCACATTGTCTCTCATGAGAATCCTGGAGGTCAAGGACAGTACTGGAATAAGGAGGAACTGAGCTAAGTCATCATCAAGCAGGTGAGACCTATGCAGCAAGGCTCAGTGACTTAGACCAACTATTTAATCCCCTAATACCCAAGTAACGAAGATGATCTACTTGCCCTGCCTGTCTCTTAGGGCTGGGAGAAAATCCAGGACGAACAGACAGAAGAGCATAGAGAAGCAATAGAAACCAATATTTGTTGTTTTTTTTTTTTATAAAGTTATCTCTCTTCTTTCTTGATCCTGAGTGGAAAACATTTTGGAAACGAACCACCAACAGGGTTTCCATAAAATTCGTGCCTATAATATTTTAAAACAAAGTTTGCAGTCTTCAGGCATCATGCTGCCTGAAGGCAGAGGGATCAACCGGATGACCTTTTGGGGTTCTTTGCAGTATGCAGCCCCTCTGAACTAGAGGAGCAAGGGCTGGGGAACAGGACAGTGTGAAGGAAATTTTGTTCACACCTGACTGGTCTGGGGACAGTCTGCTAAAAGGTGAGGCCACATTGGAGAAGTCAGGAAACGGCTTGAAGTTTTCTTCATTTCCATCCATTTTGTATTCTGGCTCCATCTGTTGGGGGAGCAGGAGCTCAGATTTCACAAACAGGGTCTGGGGAGGCAGGAAGCTCACTGGCTGTGTGCCCCGTTTTCTTCCCTCGCTTGCCCACATCTTACAAATCTCTTTCATCATTTTCCTTTCTGGTTTCTTACCCCCTTGCCTCTGGCACTGTAAAATCTTGGCAGGCCCTAGAGCCAAGTTTATTTGGGTTGAATAAACAGTGAGATGAGGTTTTATTTTCTTGTTTCTGCATTGAATTGGAGGAAGGGGAGCTACAATGTGAAGCTGGCCGCTTAGGAAGCCATTACATAATTCTGCTATTCCTCCAGGAAGAGTTCTTATTAATAACCCTTATTGATAATAAATCAAGACGTTGAGGTAAACCAGAAGGTCGCTTCATACAAGAAAATAGAGTTTCCAAGCACTGTGGCTCACACCTGTAATTCCAACACTTTGCGAGGCCAAGGTGGGAGGATCGTTTGATCTCAAGAAGTTAAAGACTACCCTGGGCAACATAGGAGACCCCATCTCTACAAAAATTTTAAAAATTAGCCAGGCATGGTGGCGCCTGCCTGTAGTCCCAGCTCCTTGGGAAACTGAGGTGGGAAAACCACCTGGAGAAGCACTAGGAGGTGGAGGCTGCACAGAGCCATGACTCAGCCACAGCACTCCAACCTGGGCAACAGCAAGCCCCTATGTCCAAAAACAAAGAAACCAAAAATAAAGAAAGGTAAGCAAATTGAATGAAATAAGCCCAAGATCCAAATTTGGAGCTGAACTCTTCTGTCCTTTTGCCCAGCCAGTTATTTGGAGCAGCCACCCTGGACTACCTCCTTTGTCCCTTTTTCTGAACAGAAAAACTGCCTTTCAAATGAATCACTTTGACCTGCTTGATCATTGCAGCTACGAGATAACACACTTATTCTTTCAAAGCGCTCAATGAAGAAGTGACTTGGGAGGTGCCTCTGAGTACATAATTGCTTATTAGTCATATGTGGTTAAAAATCACTGTTTAAATAATTTTACAATTAATACTCATTATTAATCAAAGACTCAACAGGTTACGGATACATCCAGCGATGATCCCACCTGCAGTTTTCCCACTGTGCCTTGGGACACCAGAGACTGTTGTGAGTATGTAGATCCTAGGTGGTTTTGTTTCTGTTCGCACATTTGTGATGATGAAATAAAAAGCAAAGAAGTTGAAGGAAGCCTAAAAGAGATGAAGTGTGTGTTTGAGGATGGATGTACCAGGTAGCCGCATTGAACTGACTTTACTACTACTCAGAGAAAAACTTCCAGAACCACAGCAGATCACAGGTGAGATATCATACAAAATACTAGAGAAGACGAAATAATTGGCATGCCTCACTCCATCCCCATCCCCTTCTCCCCTGAGCAGCTTCATCTCATGACAGGGAAATCATCCAAGAAACAGTAGATTGGATGAAATACCCAATATATAGATTTTTCAGACAGGGAAAAACTCTCCAAAATTCTTGCCATACTACCTGAAGAATTTTCAGTAGAACTGATCTGCTATAAAGTTCACTAGTCCCCATACTGTTTGCAGAGTCAAGGCTGAGTATCTGTTTTCCGAATATTTATGTTACAACAGATAATTGACTGTAGACAGAAGAACTACAAGCCAAAGTAAAGAGTTTTGAGCCATTTTAAAAAATATAATCTCAGTTAGGAAACTGCCTTTTAAGGGTGAGGGTTGCCTGGTTAAAGTCTTCTTAATCAGAGAGAAAGTGGGAAGGCCAAGGCCAGAGCTCTAGTTTGAGTCCTTCTACAGGCTAATACATCAGCAAGTCCTTGGGGCCTCAGTTGATTTCCTCAACAGCAACGAGAGACAAAGGAGGCTTGGGTTCCTCCTCTTCTAACATTCTATGCTTCCAGAAAACCTAGAAGGCCTAGAGATCTTGCTATTTTTGTGTGGAAAAAACAATGAGAGCAACTGATTGGAAATGTATTGGTTCAATCTCCACAGCTTTTTGAGAGCCTTTCAAAAGTTCTGTCATCTACTTGGCTAAGGAAATAGACAAATGGCATGCCCCGAGCCTCTGCTCCAATTTAGTCCCATGTGTCCCAAGAGTCTTCTGCAGAGACCTCTATTAATGTCTCCTCCATTTGTCCAATACTAGTGATGGTAATGATAATGATAATGTAATTATTCCAGTTTATTGATGTCACGTGCATGTTGATTACAAATGGAACAGGAAGTATTTACTTGCCTCCTGCTTTTCCAAGCTGGTTGTGAAATCAGAGCCCAGCTTTGGAGCAAGCATGAAGCCTGCACCTTTCATAATTGTGATGGGATCCAGATGTGGCTCTGTCCCATGAAGGCAAGTGATGAAAGCAGTAAATGGGTCCCATGCACATATGCTCTGCCCAGGTGGGGTCCACCCCCAGGTCCCTCTCTGTGAGATAATCCTGTTCTGCATTTCCTCCAATTAACTCAGATGATGTAAAAGGTTGAAATACATCCCCACCCCCAACCGGCAGCTTGCACATAGTAGGTGTTTGGTTTGCATTCATTCATTTACATTCCAGTGAGGGCAGAGCATCCCACTGAAAGCAATCTGAAGGCAGCTGAATATGTGGTACTCTTGGAGTAATACTAGGTGAGGCAAAAATATATTGATATAAGAACAAGCCATTAGCAGGAAGCCAACACTACAGTGAAGGAGGGGTTTTTTGGAAGAACCATTGCAGAGTGCTGAGGATTGATCCACAGCATGGGTAAAAAGAACAGGAGTGTCAAACAATAAAGAATACCTCGTCCTGGAAGCCAGGAGGTCAGAGTATCAGGAAGGGAAAGATGTTCTTGTTACAGTGCTCAAAGGTATTTCTTGCTATCCAAAATCCTGCAGTTCTTACTCTCCCATTATATCCCTTTGGGGATGGGGTGGGATGGGCTTTCTGTTTTTTTTCTCACCATTCCCTGTCCCCTTCTCTTTACCCCACAACCCTCCAAAACTATGAAGTATATTTATGCAGTGTTAAGCTCATTGTTTAAAAAAAATATTTTTGTTTCCTCGCCTGAATAGAGTAAGAAAAAGTTGTGTTTTTGTGAGGTTTATGGACAGGCAGATCTTCATTACATTTTTATGAGCACGCAACCTTCATGATAATGGAGACAAGTGGCAACCTTAAACAGGGTAGGAACAACACTCCTACAGAGTAACTAACAAAAAAATTATTTTTTAAGCCTATAAAAGTAAGACATTTAAACAGCCTTTTATCGATCATAGGGGCCGAATTTTTATATAATTTTAAAGTGGCTTAATTTGAAAACCATACTCTATTGGGATCTGAATTTTTTTAATTGTGATTTTCATTTTTGCTTAAACGTCCTAGGGTATTTTAACATTGTATGTGTAAACTGCATATGTTTTTCATTTTTTAATAAAAATCTACGGTGTTTGTATTTGTTTGTTTTAGAGACAGAGTCTTCCTCTGTCACCCAGGCTGAACTACCATGGTGCGATCAGAGCCTACTACAACCTCACGCTCCTGCACTAAAGCGGTCTTCCTGCCTTAGCCTCCTGAGTAGCTACAACTACAGGTGCACACCACCAACCCGGTTAATTGCTTTATTTTTGTAGAGACAGGGTTTCTGCTCAAGCTGGTGCTGAGCTGCTGGCCTCGAGCAATCTTCCCGTCTTGGTCTCCCAAAGCACTGAGATTGCAAGCATGAGCCATCACGCCCAGGCTTTAATGTAAAACTGTATGTTTTGAAGGTTAATTGCAATGTGTAGGTTATTAGCAGGAAATGAAATGATTCATATACAGTAACTGAATATCCTGAACAATTACAGCTGATTTGGTCAAGAGCCAATTTAAAAAGTTTTTAAGCTTAAAAATAAAAAGACAAACTTTTTTTTCCTATTACGCAAATACACATGTTCATTGTACAAAATTTAGAAGATGCAGACAAATTTTAAAAATCCCTAACCTCATCTTGTATAAATGAAAACCATATTTAATAATATGATGACGCACTGGAGATGAAAAGAGCGCTAAGTGATCAGTCTCCTGGACAACAGGCATAAATGGGGCTGCCCTGGGAAAACTGGCAATCTGTGTATCCTATTCATTAAATGCCTACTAGTCCTCAAATTGTTGTTGGTGTGAGAAAAACTTCAGTAAGAAAAAAAATATTCCTGTTCTCATGGAGCTTACATTCTAGACTTAAAAATGACCACAGTTAACTTTGGGGCTAGTATTGTTCTAGTCGTATAAATGGACATTTCATTTTCTTTTTCTTTCTTCGAGTAAAGACATTGTGCTTTCATCACTTTATGAGAACCTTCCAAATGTACTATATGCCTTCCTGACTTCTTATATAGAGACCTTCAATCTCATTTTGCATTTTCTTTTTGTTTTTTTTTTGTTTTTTTTTTGAGACAGAGTCTCGCTCTATCACCAGGCTGGAGTGCACGGTGTGATCCCAGCTCACTGCAACTTCCGTTTTCTGGTTTCAAGCAATTCTCCTGCCTCAGCTTCCCGAGTAGCTGGGACTAGAGGCACGCACTACCACGCCCGGCTAATTTTTTGTACTTCTAGTAGAGATGGGGTTTCACCATGTTGGCCAGGATGGTCTCAATCTGTTGACCTTGTGATCTGCCCACCTCGGCCTCCCAAAGTCATTTTGCATTTTCTAAGAAGGTAAGCTGATACGTTGTAAAGGAGAGTGAACCAAGAGATGGTGCCCAGAATTCATGCCCGTTCTTCCACCATCTGGCCATGAGATTTTGGCCAGAGTCTTTCTCTGGCCACAGCTTCTTCATCTGCAAAATTAGGTCAGGATGATCTCCAAAATCCCTTGAAGTGTTAAATCTGTGACTGTTTACTTCAGCAATTTCCTTCTAATTAATATATGCCAAATTTGGACAAGTGGGTAAAAATCCTGTGATTTTTTTTCTGAGAAAAATAAGAAAATATTTCAGCATTATAAAGTCATACTTTATAATGATGAATACAATACTCATATGATTGACATGTTAATATTTTGAATGTATCTATGTGATAAATATATGTTAGGGAAGCTTTGTTTCCCCAAATGTTTGTTGAATGCTTGAATGAAAATATATTTCTTAAATTATCCAATAGGATAATTTTTTAAGTAAAATGATCAACACTTTCAGATAATTGCAGCTCCTGAACTCTGAGGACAGGCAATTCTATTCTCAAAAGCAAGAACAAGGTGTTTTTCTGCCTCTGGGAGCATTGCAAAGATCTGATATTGTCTTTGCTTATGGTGTTTTAATCTCAACTCCAGTGAACACGTTCCTTTCTTCTGAGTCTTCACAGAAGGGACATAAAATTCCACGTGCTGTTTACTCCTTTGTCCATGTTTTTAGCCTATTATTCATATGCTGCAAAAATGAAGACATGCTGGATTCTATGCAGTTGAGCAGACTGTAGCTCCATTAGTTACATTACAAATATCTCATAAATTGAAAATAAATTCAAAAATAGCAAATTTACAGCTATTTATCAATAAGCTTTCCTTTACATTTAATGAAACATACTTTTACAATAAGACAATATTTTATAGTACTAAATTAAATTGACCGTAAACCTCTAAAGATCAAACTAAATATATGTATATATCTTAATCTTCTTCAAATTCATATTTCCAGTCAACAATGAAAATAAATGGTTTCCTGTAGAATTGTTATAAACACTCAGTTTTTAAAATGCTATTGTTTTGCCTGGTTCTCAGCTTGTTGTATAAGGTGTTTATCAGGATTTCATTGATAGTCTGCCATTCAGGGTGCTGGAGGCCTGGAATTCTCTAGTGAAGGGCTAAGTGTCAGTATCTACAGGGGCCTGGCAGGTAACCGGAGGAGGGAGGGGGAAATCCAGGGAGTTTAAGGTACCATGTAATAGAAACACTCTCACCTTGCAAGAATGAGGGCCCAAGGGAACCTGGTCTTCTGAAAAGCCAGCGACATGGGTTATAATCACGTAAAAATTTTAAATGTCAACTAATCTTTAAAATACACTGTACCATCTACTCCCACCCAGCGAACCCCAAAAATTGTGGTCCAGGATCAGCTAGTGGGTGCCGGGGGATGACCATTATCCTCAGGTGCCCAGCAAAGGGTAAAACCAGGCCAGCAGACATCAACAGAAATGGAAGGTCATAATACTATTTAATACCTGTGTGGGGAGGGTTGATGGTTAACTCTGAATGTCAACTTGATTGGATTGAAAGATGTTAAGTGTTTTCCTAGGTGTGTTTGTCAGGGTGTTACCAAAAGAGATTAACATTTGAGTCAATGAACTTGGGGAGACAGACCCACCCACAATCTGGGTGGGCATCACCTAATCAGCTGCCAGTTTGGCTAGAATAAAGCAGGCAGAAGAACATGGAATGAGGAGACTGGCTGAGTCTTCTGGGCTTCATCTTTCTCTTGTGCTGGATGCTTCCTGCTCTCAAACATCAGATGCCATGTATTTCAGGTTTTGGACTCTTGGACTTACACCAGTGGTTTGCCAGGGACTCTCGGGCCTTCGGCCACAGGCTGAAGGCTGCACTGAAGTCAGTTTCCCTACTTTTGAGTTTCTGGGACTTGGACTAGCTTCCTGTCTCCTCAGCTTGCAGACAGTCTATCATGGGACTTCACCTTGTGATCGTGTAAGTCAATTCTCCTAATAAACTAATAAACCTAATAAGCTCCCCTTCATATATACATCTGTCCTATGAGTTCTATCCATCTAGAGAACCCTGACTAGTACAGCACGGCTCTAGCCTGTCCTAGTACTAGCACAGGCTCACAGATGGTACGTGGAGAATTGAGAGAGGGTTAGAGACAGAATCATGTTTGTAGTTACCCTGGACTTGGGACTTAAAGAGGAAGAAGACTCAAAATGGTGGTGAGACAAGGGCACTTGCTTTGTTTTCTGAGATGAATGATTCTCTAATTCATAGGTGGGTCACTGCAGAAGGGACATCTCTCCTCTGGCAACAGCTTTAAGCAGGGCAGTGGTGTGGGGCAAAGGCAGAATTTGGCCATTTTTCAGTTAAAGGGGAGGAGGAGGGAGATGATTGATGAATGAGCCTCACTCTTGGAATGAAAGGATGTAGCCTGCAGCCTGTGAGACTAAAGGACTGCAGGCACCACCCTAGGGAGACTTCTAGAACCAGTTAAGAAATACTTGGGATGGAGGTGGGGGGAGGTGCGGGGGTGGAGGTAGGGGCGCCGAGAAAGCAGGAAATAAATACCAAGAGAACTCTGTAATCATTTTGGAAACTTTGTGATTTTTCCATGCTTATTACTCCTGTTACCATCTCTGTTCATGTACTTGAAAAACCCATAAAAAGAAGTAAGCATGTATGTTTATTTTGAAGGCCATCAAAAGGAAGCCGAGAGCTATGAGGACTCTGGGTATCTCTTCTACTGGGATTGAGAAGTGGCATCAACGAAGAGAGAGTCTGGAGATTGGAGAAATTTGGGAATGAGTTGGGGGGCGGGGTGAAGAGCTAAGCTGGGAGGGAGGGTACAGCCCCAGCCCTGAGATGGCAGAAGGCAGGGACGGAGGCCCCTGCGGGAGACCACCACTCCCCTCTCGTGGTGCCAGGCAAAATACAGGATGCCCAGGTAAGTTTCAATTTCAGAAAACAGCAGCAATTTTTGGTTTACTTATGCTCCACATAACGTTGGGGATCTACTAAGAAACAATCTGTTGTTTCTTTGAAATTCAAATATAATTAGGCATTCTATAAGTTTATTTGCTAACTCTGGCATCCTCGTTCCCATTTTTTTTTTTTTTTTTGCCAGTCCTTCAAGCTCATTGCACCACAGTGTGATCAGGGGCTGCATCAGCCCCATTCAGGGGAAGAGGGTGGTCCAGAAAGCAGCTAGATGTTTTTGAGATGAACTACTACCAGAGGTCCGCAGGCTCCAGGACAGAATCCTCACCTAGGATAAGAGGTGCTACATGGGAGAAGAATGCTTCCAACCTTAGAGTCAGACACTCATCGACTCAATCCCTAGATCTTTAATTCTCAGCAAGTTGTACAATACCACTGAGACACAGTTTTCTCATCTATAATATGGAGAAAATGATACCTCCTACTTTAAAAATGTTAAATGGCATTCCTGGCACAGTGCCAAGATAAATTCCTTGCTAACATGATAGGGATAGTTTCTACTATTCTGTTTATAGTGTACACTTCTCTTTAGAACATACTCCCTTGGGTAATGCTCAACAACAAAAATAATAAAACAGGCCCACTGCCTTCCACTGGACATTCCAAGGCGTGTTTTGAACTAATCTTCTTCCCTTGAAGTTCCTGGAGTTTGCTAACAGATATAAGTGGTATGGAGTAAGTCCATACCTCTCAAAAAGCACTATAATGTAGGACCTCCTTGGTCATTTCCCTAAAACAGAGCAAAGAAAGCACCTAACTCCTCACCCACATAGACCAGGGAAAGACTCAAAGCATCACTGAGTCTCATAGTTATAACACCTTACGCAAAGAAGTGCAGACATTCTTCTGGCTAGACCAAAATCTAAGCTGGGTGGGGAGGTAGCCTGCTTCCTCCCTACATTCCTCTAATAATCTCAGATTCCCCAAGATTAAGAGTGTTGCCAAAGAATTTCAAGGCGCTCAAAGGTGAAGCTTGGCATTTGCAAAGGAGAAATTACTTTTAGCTTGTTTTACTGAAATCTGGTTTTGCTTAAATCTGTTCATCTTTATCTGGACCACTGTGTTACAAAAACACACAAATTATCAGCTTTTTAGCTGCATTTCCTTGGCTCTAATTTTAGTGGGAACCAAGAGAAGCTCATCTGAAGATGAAGGGCAGTCGACTGCAGGCGGGTGATGATGGGAGTCAGCTAAGATGCTCAGACTTGTGTTCCTGTGTTCCATCCACAGCGCACTAAGGAAACCCACGCTGCTGCCAACTTTTCTTCCACTCTCATATGTTAGGAGAGAGCTTCCAGAATGATCATCAAAAATGCAGAAAGAACAGAAGCCCAACAATACCAGTAGTTTATTTCTCTCTAGAAGACCATGTCACAGAGTAGCGGTGTTGCAGAAAGACACCCCATGAGGCCTATTCCTGACTTTGTTCTGTGAGACCTCAGGAAAAACCTCAGTTTCATCGCTCATCTGTAAAATGAGACTCCAATAATCTCTGTTGTGCCTATTGCAATAATTGTGGTGAGGATCAAACGAGATAATGTATGTGAAACGTTGATGTGCCTCAGAGCTCCAACCTCAACATGCTTTTTTAATCTGCAGTCTCTGTACATCAACTTGTCACCATTATGAATGATAGGCTGCTACATGACTGATTGATCAATTATATTTCCCACTGCCTAATGGATTTCCAGTATCTTATGGCCAATAAATTAAAAATGAACCCATTCAGACCTGCCTCTCATGCTCATGATGCATCCAGACTGAGCAAGGATCTTGAACAGTCCCCCCACACCAATAGCGCTGCATTTCCCACACCAGATTTCTCCAGGCTCTCAAGAAAGAACATGGACAATTGTTACCTTAAAAATATCCAGTCTCTTGGATGGTGCAGGGGCATCATCCATCAGTTCTTGTAAGTGTGCCGACAGTGCATCTGAACACACACCAACCACATGGGGCTCATTCTCAGCACGGCTCCTTACGACAACCACCAAACACACCCCAGAATCCTGTGAAAGTAATACCTGGACTTGGAGGACGGACCAGAAATTCTGTCTCTTGTTTCATGAAAGAAAAAAGGCTCTGGATTTAAGGACAACCAATAAAAAAAACTGACAGGGTGAGTAAAACTGCATGTTTTCCTACTCTAATATCTTGCATTCCTTGTGATGAGGAACAGACAGCTAATGCCGAACACGAACATCTTGTAGGTGTTTGGATTCTGACTCTCTAAGTGGTATGAGCAGGAATAGCCAGAAAGCGATGCTATTTGAGAAGAGTATGTAAGATGCACAGCGAGGCAAGGATTCTGTTTAATCCCCTGCAGAATTCCCAGTATCGATAGCAATGTCAGGAACATAGTAGGTGGTGAGAAAATATTTTTGAATGAATAAATGAGGGTAATGTGTTCAAAGTGGACCACTAGGTTCACGAAATGCTGCAGATGTGATGTTCACAAATGCTACATTCCATCTTGAGATTCATAGCCGGGCTGGTGGTATTCTCATGGACTGCGTAACTATCTTGCCCAGCTTGCAAGTTACTTCCCAAACTCCTACATGAACTCATAACTCTACTGTTGAACAGTTTTCAAGGTTAAAATTCCCCCACTTTAAGCTTTGTAGCTTTCATATCTTAATGTTTATTTTCTGTGGTTTCTGAGGAGCCATTTCAAAGATAATGGTAACCATTTATTCTCTGCCTCCTCAAAAGATAATTAAGAGCCAACAGACAAATTGAATCTTGGCATTTGAATTGAAAGCAGGAGATAAATACTTCCCTTAATGTTTGAACGTTAAACTGTAAGGTACGTTGCCTTGTCTGGAGCCCTTGACAAAATATAGACTCTGTTATCATTGTCACAGGGTAACTGGGTATAAACTGTTGCCTGAAGAAAGGATGCAGAGATATAGCAAGGAAGGCAAATACATAGCAAGCATAATGCCACTGCTTCTTCCACACCCACAGCAGTCATCACTAATTGATTACAGCACTCTTCTCACTATGCTCAAGCAACTCTTAGTAACACATTGTTTCCAGTAGCCATTACCAATTGATCACAGAGTTGCATGTATGAATTAGCCATTTAACAGATATTTATTTAGTGCTGGCAATATGCCTGGTACTGGGGATTTACAGTGAATAAAACAAGCAAAAATGTCTATCCTCCTAGAGCTTTTATTACTGTAGGGGGCGGGGTCAGTAATGAAGATAAAGAAGTTAAATAGTAGTATATTAGATGGTAACAAGTGCAGTGGAGAAAAATAAATCCGGAAAGGGGGATAGAGATTGTTGGGAAGAGAGAGGTTATACTGATAAATAAGTAGCTAAGTGTATCACCTTTTTCTGAGTAATGAATTATCCCAGAGTTTAGTGGTTTAAAACAACAACACTGTGATTTCTGTGGATTGTGAATTAAGGAGCAGCTTAGCTGGATGGTTCTGGGTTGAGTCCTTCCTAAGTTTACGGTCAAGATGTTCAGCTGAGGCTACAGTCATCTGAAGGCCTGAATGTGGCTGAAGAATAACTTCTAAGACATCTTACCCTCATGGTCATTGGGAGGAGACCTCAGTTCCTTATCACATGGGCCTCTCCAAGGAACTGCTTGGATCTCCTCACAAGATAGCAGCTGGCTCCCCCCACAATGGGTGACCCAAGAGGGCAAAGAGGAAGCAATGGCGTATTTTGTGACCTAGCACTGGAAGTCACTTTCTGTCATATCTGCCACTTCTCACTGGCTACACAAATGAATCCTGTTCGGGTGGGGGGGCGGGGTACTATGTCATAGCATGATGCCAGGAGGCAGCTATCATTGAAGACATCTTGGAGATTGGCAGTTACACCAGGGAAGGAGATGAAAGATTGTGTTTGAAGGTAACTGGGGCCACAACCTCTTAACAGTGAGAATTACAAATGTAAAGACCCTGAAGGCAGTATTTGCTTGCCTAGCAAATAAGAACTAGCAGAGCAGTAACATGATCTGACTCACATTTAAACAAGACCCTTCTGATTGCTACATTGAGAATAGACTGAAAGGGAACAAGAGTAGAAGTACAAAGACAAATTAAGAAACTATTTTAACAACCCAGACAAGAGGTGATGAGAGCTTGAATGAAGAAGTAGCAGTGAGTGTGGTGAAGGTGAAATAGGCAAGATGGGAGTCAAATTAAGCTTTTTTTGCAAGGTGTTGTTGAGTTGCAAACAGGAGCTCAGTTTGAGACGTGAAGTTTGGATGCCAGTTGATAGTAGAATTTAGAGCTAAAGAAAGAATAACAGGTTGGATATATAAATGCTAAAACATACAGATATTGAGAACTATGAAACTGAATGAAATCACTGAGAGTGTACGTACACAAGAGAGGAATTCCAGAAATTGAGCTTTAAAACACCTGACATTGGGATGTTAGGGAGATGAGAAGGTACCCGCTCAGACACTGAAGCAGAATGGCCAGTAGGTGAGGGAATGTGGTCCACTGGCAGCCACTGGAGAGAGATCTACTGTGATATAGGAGTAATCAACTTGTCAGCTATTGACTCACCAAGGAAGAGAAGAACTGAGAATTCCCCATTGGATCTATCAACATGGAGGCCATTGATTATTTTGACAATACAATTTTAATGGAGTAATGGGGTGAATGCTTGATTGGAGGAAATTCAACAGAGATGGGAGAAGAGAAATTGAAGATAGCAAGTATACTCATGCTGTTTGAGAAACATGAGGAGTTGGCTGTAAAGGGAAGGAGAGAAGTAACCAGAGAGGGAAATGGCATCAGGAGAAATGCCTCTTTGCCATCCAGGTTGTCATACGTATGAGAGCAGTGGTACAGAAAGAGGTCAGGGGCACAGGCTCTGGCATGTGCTCATTTTTAACCCTGGCCTCACATCTTACTACTTGTGTGAACTCGGGCAAGTCCCTTAACCTGTACGTGCTTGGTTTCTTTATCTGCAACATGGAAATAACATCAGTACCTCTTCATAAGGTAAAGAGTGGATAAGCGGCCATATGTAGTATGCCTAACAGTTTTTGAAATACGGTGGACACTCAAATAAGTGGTAGTTAAGTTTGTTCATGAGGAAAATGAAGATGTAATGGACCCAGCCACATTTCCAAACTCCTAGAAGCACCTGACACAACAAAGAAGACAAGTTTCCCTACTAATATGTAAGCTGCTGTCACAGTCATCATTCCTCACACTGGAGGGTTTGACATAGAAATGTGCTAGAAACTGGGTCCCCAGTGAGGACCCAACAAGGAGGATGAGGCTAGATGGCACGTTTCAGCAGCTCTGCAGGTCCTGCTCAATGCTGACATACACAGCATTTTTGGATCAGGGACTGCTTCAGTGACAATACTTTTGTGGTAGAACATTTTGTTTCTATCTCCTCATTTCCTGAGCATCCTCCCTGGAACAAGGGGTTTGACTTTCTTCTCTTTTGTCCTAGCTGACATAGTAGATGCTTAAGGAAGATTCAAAAACAATTCCAGCTTACTGAAAATATCCAGCTTACAATTTTATCTGATGGCCTTTAGAAAGTGTAGATTCCTTAAGTGAAAGGGCACTGAGGCAGAGAAGAGTCAACAATTTTCATCAAAAGGTTTTTAAAACTGCCTGAAGGATTCTTAAAATTTTTACCGGATTTCTATTTAATTCATATTAGAAAACTCTAAATTTTGTAATACTTCTTTTTAAAACAAATTCTTTCCCACATTCATTTCCTCACCTGGTTTTCTCACTTCACTAAAGACAAATATTTTTAAAAGATGAAATGTACATTCACTGATTTACTAACTTTTTTTTTTTATGGAGTCTCTGTTGCTCAGGCTGCAGTGCAGCGGTATGATCTCAGATCACTGTAACCTCCGCCTCTCGGGTTCAAGCGATTCTCATGCCTCAGCCTCCCAAGTAGCTGGGACTACTGGCACCCGCCACCATGCCCAGCTAATTTTTTTATTTTTAGTAGAGATAGAGTTTCACCATATTGGTCAGGCTGGTCTCAAACTCCTGACCAGCTTGTCATGAGTTCCACCGTTGTGATCCACCGACCTTGGCCTCCCAAAGTGCTGAGATTATAAGTGTGAGCCACCGTGCCCAGCCAATTTACTGATTTTTTTAAATCTCCATGGATATGGAATAGCCATACAATGCTACTCAAACTCAGACCCTTTTAATTAAAAGGAGACATTTTTGATAATATGGAGGGACAATAGACATAAACTGGGTTTGTCCTGGGTAAACCAGAGCCTATATGTGGCAAGTTGGGATACTTAAAACTTCCTAATTATACAAAGCTTTCACGAGAAAGAAGGGCTTCCCATAGAGAGAAATTAAACATTTAATTTAAGAGAATTATACTAAGGCTTAGTTGATTTAGGACCCCAGGATCATTAAAAACTCCTTTCAGAAATCATTGAATAGACCTTTTTCTAATACCCACCACTCTGATATTGTTTCCAGAACATGTAGTCAGACATGAGATGTATTAAATTAGGAGGAGTAGCCCACCATCCAGTAGTGGGACCTCCCCACAGAACTGGTCCTCAGGGCCATGTCCCTCTAAACACGAATAACATTCTCATTCTAAGCCTGAATTCAGAGTCACCCCTAACCACATAGGAACTCACCTAAGAAGAGCAGATGACCAGGATTTTGTCCCCTTCTGGGATTTAAGTGCTCTTTACCAGTAAGAAGGATGTAGGGAGAAGCGGGTGCCTCCATTTGGAGGACCGCTTTGACTTCAGCGTATTTACTGCGGAGATTAATTGAGCGCTCCTGGACCAAATAGGCAAAGCCTGAATCACAAAGTAAACCTTTGGAGGTATGAACAACCTCATCCTGATCAAAGGTGGCCTTCCCCTAGTCACCATTATGATGTTATTCAAATATTGACATGGTTTCACTGTACAGAGACTGATGTGGGGAAGTCTGCTCCACCATAATGTCATTGTGATTTACTCACTGCTTCTGACCACACCTAAGCCTGGTCTAGGCTGGCTTGGGGTCACTGAGTTTAGCATTTCATTTCAGGCCAACGCAGAGAAACTTAGCTTGCAAGCTCAGAGACAGAGATGAAATAGGAAATAGGACAGAATACTAGTACTATTGGATCAGGAAGCTCCAAGACAATTAAGGTTGTCCACCGATTCCTCAAGTCCACTGGACCCTAATCACACCTCATTCCTCACTTCTGTACTGCAGCAGCCCAACATAGTTGAGATCCCCAGGAAAGAAAACAAATTCACTTGATCCTTGCAGAGGCTTCAACATTTCAACCACTGAAAAGTTTCCTCAAATCTTTTCTTCTTTGGGTTTACCATGTAACTTCTCCAGACAACCATCTAAAATAGCACTCTTCAAAGTTGTGATTCATAAACCACCTACATTAGAGTTTCCTGAGCTACTTGTTGAAAAATGCAAAGTCTAAGATCCTTCTGAATGAAAGTCTCTGGCAGTAGTGGTCAGAAATATATTTCAAGCAAACTTTCTGCATGATTCTGACACACAGTAACATTGAAAAACCACTAATCTGGAGCTAGTGTAGTGATTCTCAACCCTGGCTGCACAGAGTCACCTGAAGAACTTCTAAAAGTCCCAAATGCCTCAGACCAATCAAATCAAAATGCCTGGGGACAGAATTCATCTTTCAAAAGCTTCCCAGGTGATTCCAATGTACAGTCAAGGTCGAAACCTCTGCAATAGAACCATCGTTCTTAGAAGATGATGAGGCTACTCCATCACAGGAGGATGGCATTTAGGAACCGGACTGCATTCAAGAACAACTCCCCTGCGTGACTGGGGGAACTGGGAAGGTCTAGGTCAGTGTCACTTCCAGTGTGGTCTGCAGACTACTGCCAGTCATGAGTTTTTTCTTCAATAACCCACAAGGAGCTTTTCCCATCATGTAAAACAATCAGTTGTTAAGAGCTTGTTGTTGAGATCCCCAGGATACCAAGACTTCCATCTGAAGTCAACAGTATATTGACTTATGTTCTGATCCAAGTTCCTCATCTCTTCATAGATCAACAACAAACAGTTGTGGCTGGGCACTTTGAGCATCACTGCTTTAGACCAAATGCCCAGTCATGGGGATAGCACCGCAAGGGTTCCCATGGCAAAGAACGCCAGCCACTGAGTCCAAGAGTAGCTGAGGCCAATCTGGAAACAAAGCCCTCACGGGACAGCATGCCCATTCTAAATGCTGATACACTGTTCATAAGGACAGTGTGCTGGGCACCAAGAAGGGCTCAGAGGGACCTTTCACGAAGCCCAAACATGAAGTGACAGTCTTGGCGGAAGCCCTTTGGCCCCAAACTCAGTGTCCCTTAATTCATCATCCAGTGCGGACAATAGGGAGGTGACAAAACTGCCTGACCAAGGGCCAGAGTAACCCATGAATGGGTTCGGGGCCTCAGGGCACAGAGAAGCTGCTAGAGTAATGAGTCTCTCAGCTGCAAGAGAGACAAAATCAACCAAATCTCACTTAAAACAACAATTTATTAGTTTGTCTCAGGCTTTTCTCATTTAGGGGCAATTATAGCCACTGGCAGCAGTGGGCTGACACTATTCCAGCTTAGCAACCGTAGCAGAATGATAGCCATGCCTCTTTCCCCATAGTCACAGCAAAAGTGCAGGGACTGCCCCCTTGCCGAGCCAGACTGGGTTATGCCCTCATCTTTATGATCTTAGCAATAGAAGGGAGAAGGGATTCTGGGCAGGCAAAGATAATAACTGCCCCCTACAAAAGCCTGTCAGAATGGCCAGCTGTGCGTGCTATAATACAAACAAGCCTGACCCATACCTGCCAGCACCACCATGCCTCCACCCCGGCCAGCACATCTGTCTTTACAAACAGGTGGAGGCATCCAGGTCAATAACCAACCCAAAAAAATCACAACACCTACTTCTGTACCTTACTTGTTTTGGAGACATCATCCAAAATAGACTTCCTAATGGATTTATTCCACGTACTGCTTCTCCAAAACCCAAAGAAATAATCTGATTTATTCTCGTCTGTTCATTTACTCATTTATTCATGTTTCATTCAACAAACACTTCCTGAGTGCTGATGATGCTGACAGCTGGAGATACCCAGACAGATAAGGCATACTGCCCTCTTGTAAAACTTGGCCGCGTTAGTTATGTCCCTATGGATGCAATTTTCTTTTCAAATTTCTCTCTTCTTTCAAACCTGGGACAGAAACTGGGAGTAAAAAGTGAACGCTTCATAGGGGGTCTCTATCCTGAAAATGAGGAATATCTTGTCACTAGATTCTCTTCAGCCAAAAATGAGATAATCCACCTCTATGCTATTAAGGAAAACCCCTTCCTATAAGCTTTCCAGGGAAATGTAAGCTGGATCTGGATATGAGAATTCCTCCTCGGTGCTGCTTAGCCAAATGTGATTTTTACAACCGCTTCCTAAAAAGTGTTTTAGAAACTACTGAAAAACGTTCACATTCTTGGACAAAATACAGCCTTTTAAAGTGTAGGCTCATGAAAGATTTAGGGACAAAGATTCCATCTATGACCTTTGAATTTCTGTATTGGACTTGAGCTGCCACACAAAATGGCAGTAGAGTTACTTAGTGAGCAGGGAGACCGTACAGATGGTCCCACCTCCTACCCATCTGCAATGGATGGTGACATGACAAGTTGGGGTGAGGCATTGCTGGGACCAGAATGTGCTCTTTTGTTAACTGTACTTTGGCTCTGGGGTCCATGTGCACATCCTGCAACTTGCAGGATTGTTGCATAGGTACATACATGCCAGAGGGGTTTGCTGTCTCCTGTCTATTTATGAATTTGGTCATAGATAGGGAACTGCATCAGAAAAGGAATTCCTAGGAATCCTGGGAGAGTCAGCACCTCCATTCCCACAGTGACTCAACTGGATATGACTTTAGTTAAAGCCAGTGCCCTGGGCTATATGCGCAAGAGGCTTATCCCTGTAGATAGAGTCCCTGCTTGTCCCCATTTGCTCAGGGCAGTTTTGGTTCATGCCTGCCATCCCAGCTTAACTGTTAATGGCCACTTTCACTGTAAGAAGAACTCCGATTTGGACAATATGTCATATGACCACACAGAAGGCTTTGCTCCAAGTTCTAAAACCCCTTTATCACCAGTCTCCAGCATGAACTTCCCCAAGGCAAGCGATGTGGCAAGGGTATGTTCTGCATCTACCCCAGCATTCCAGCACTGAGCCTGCCATGTGGAAGGTAGGCGCTCAGAAGCTGCAGACTGGATAAATGAATGAATGTACGTTAGTTTGGAATACGGTAATTACAAAGAAAGGCATTCATTTACAGCATGCCTTTCACTGAACTTGCACATTATAATGCCAGAAGGCCAGGACGTCGCCTGGGGTGAGATGTGCCAGACTCACTGAAAGCAGCAGTGACCTGGCCAGAAAGTGTGCAAGGCAGAGGTGAAAACGCTGCTCTGCTGGCTTGGCACCTGAGAGATGGAGCCACTTCTTTTGGGTGGATAGCAATTACAGGCAGCTGAGGAAAATAAATTCTGTGGATTCTAGAGCAAGTAGTTTTGTAAAGGGTGTGTATGTGTGGAGAAGGGGACATGGGAGGTTGTGCAGATGTAAGGGAAAACCAGAGAGAAAATTACTGCAAAAAAAAATCTTTGTTAAGTAGCAAAACCAGCAGCTGGACCAGATTAGCTGTTCCCTTCTCTTTCCTATTTTTGGACTTGGAAAGAAAATGTGCAAAATAATGCCTGTTTTGGAGAAAAGTAGAGAAGAAGGTTAGGGGGTGGGCTGGGGGGAGATGAGGCTGTGGGCCAGGACAGAGAAGCTGAGGGCACTGAGGGGCTACATGGTTGGGGGCTCCACTCTTCCCCTTGAAATTGGGGACATCAACACTGCTCTCTCTTCCTCCCCAGGGAATACAAGGGACTGAGTCTCTGCTCAGTGGCCAAGCAAAGCTTTAGAGACAAGTGCCAAACCTGTGATTCTCACAGGGTGACAGCTGAGGTCAGACACAGACCAGACAGCAGGAGGGACTTCACCTCCAGGCCACAGTAGAGCTGCTGGCGGGCAAGAGAAACCCCCCAGCCCACCTACCATCCCAGTCTCCTTCCTGCCAGCAGGTGTGCACTGTTCTGCTCTGATCCTGACCATTGGGCAACTCTCTCAGGAAAAGCTTCAAGGGAATTCACTCCAGCTTGGTGTGAATGACTGAAGAGAAGGGGCAGGGGCTTACCTGACAGGGAGGAATCTCTAACGGCCACAATGCATATGGTATGTGGCAAATGGAAAAAGTATTTTGGAGGTTATAAAGCCTCAAAACTCCTACACTTCTGGTAGGAATATAGATTGGTATAGGCATTGGAAAGCTGTTAGCAGTATTTACTAAAATTCGATGTATGCACACCCTATGATGCAGCAATTCCACTCCCAGGTATAAGACAAAGAGAGCTAAGTGTGTATACACTCACCAATTACAGCGGAGTGTTGAGAATAGCTCCAAACCAAACACCACCCAAACGCCCATCAGTAGTACACTGGACACATAATCACTGCTACATTCACACGGCGAGAATAAATCGCCTTTAGAAACCAGCAGCAATGTGGCTCAACCTTGCATACACAAGTGAGCCAAGAAAGCCAGACAGAAACAAGGATCAAGGGTCTCATTCTATTTCTGTAAAGTAGAGAACAGGTGAAGCCAGAAGTTAGAATAAGGGTCGCCCTTGGAAGGGGATCTTGACTGGAAGAAAGCACAGGGCCCTGCCAAGGAGCTGCTTACAATCTTGGTGCTAGTTACAAAGGTGTGCAGAGTTTGTATAGTTTCAAAGGGCTACTCTCCAATATGTACACTTTGTGAATATTGGGTATATTTCTATTTAAAAAGTCTGAATGCCACCAAAGAGGCCTACACTTGTACCACATGAACAGCTGGGCTTCAACTGGGCCCTAGGTAGAAAGTTGCTCTCTACGTTGAGCTGAAACAGTCCCTGGTTCTACCCTCTGTAGGTCACAGATATGTGGGTCCCCTTTGTACCACTTCCCCTCATGCTGGGGTCTGGGCCGAGCATACCCCATTCTCAGTGGCACAATTAGACTTTGTTCTAGAATTGCCAGATGTAGAGATGACTACTCTCTGTAGGAGAGGCCTCTAATGGTTGAAGCTTTTGTTGGTTATTCTCCTTTACTTCTCATTTGAGACGCTGCTTTAACTTCCAGCCCTCTGCCGAAGGTGGGGATACTCTGACCAGCCAAGAAGACGTGGACTTCAGTGCTGTCTCAATTCTTTTGAGCAAAGAGGAGACCCAGAGAGGCTGGCCCACAACCCGCAGCCAAGCTCCAAGACAGGGCCTGGAAACTAACTCATGGAGGAGGAATTCTGACCACTTTCAGTACTTCCCCTGGGGCACGCACTGTCTTACCTCACTGAAACCATTAATGGGCCAATGCCTCTTCAGTTTCTCAAAGGTTCAAGGAAGCGAAATTCCTGGACCAGAAGTGTCTTTTCACAGGAATGTTACAAATATGGCACATGAAAGGACTCACAGAGCTTAGTGTGACTGCCCTGAGGACGGTGACGGCAGCCACACTTGGTTAAGGCATTTGCTTCCCAGAAAAGGGAAAACTAACATTCCCTGGGAAGTGTCAGAGAGGTCTTTGTCTCTTGTAATGGTTTCCATGCTCACCATCTTGGGTGTCCTCTCCTGATAATCTGAAAGACTTTATTTCTGAAGTATTAAGAGAAACTGAGTTATCATGCCCACTGTGTTAGGCTCAGCCACAAAGTCACTTAAAATATATTTTTGCAGACAAACGTGGACCTCTCTTTTTTAAAAAACAAAAGACAAAACAGTCTATTTATACAGAAGTCTTCTTAGCAAGAAGAATGAAAATATAGCTCTGGCATGTCAATAAAAAGACACTTTCCTAGCCATTTAAGGCAAGGCCTCTGAGAAGGAATTCCACTTTGCTGACTCTTGACTGTTATAGGTTGTCTTTTAGGTCATCACTGATTGTTGTCTAGATGGAACCAGCTATTTAAGTTGCAGTGCCCAATGCACACTGAAAATGCACGTTTTCTTTAAATATTATTATGATCATAAGACATTAACAGCAAAACATTAAACCAAGCTGGGGCACTGTGTGTTTGTACAGGTTGTATGTAGTTTGTGAAGCTGGCCCTGGGTCCAGGAAGCCTGTGACAACATTCCTTTAAGAGTGGGAAGAAGTCAAGAATGTTGATAATAATTGAGGTCCTGGCCAATGCATAAGAAAAGAAAAAAAAGAAGATTGGAAGTGAAGAGTTAATGTCATTATTTGCAGATTTTATGGCACAGATGGAAAAATTCAACGGAACCAACAAAAGACCACTACTACTAGAGCTCCTATGAAAGTTCAGCAAATTTGCCAGATACAGCATCAAACCAAGAAGAACATAAAGAAGTTGAAACGGCGGCGATGGAGCATGGACGGATAAGGAGGATCTCCATGGAGCAGCTGCCACCTTGTTCATTGGAGTGGTGGTGGTAAAGCAGAGTTCTACCTCTTTGCATCCCACCAACAGACGGCTTCAGAGTCATCCTTGGATGCTTTGTATCTCCTGGAGTTTGGGGTACCCATACACTGGGTCTCCACAGGTGTGATGGATCCCTAGACAAAGGAGTGAGTGCCTGAGGCTGCAGGGCCAAGAGGGAGCGGGAGGCTCACTACCCTCCCTTCTGATGACAGGTTCAAGACACTGAGTGGTGGGAGACAGACAGAAATGTGCATAGGGGTGTTTTGCTTGGGGTAATTTAAAAGGGATTCAGCTCAAGACCACTGAGACAAAGGGGTATTTTACAAAGAGTTCTGTGTAGAGTGGATCCTGATGTGGAGCCAGAGGAGATATGATGTTCATTGAAGTCTAGAATTTTAAACTGTTCTGTTAACAAGTAAGCCTGTAGAGTCAGAAAGCCAGGACTTCATCCCTTACTGTGCCACTTGTCTGCTCTGTAAATTTGTACAAATCCCTTAACTATTTTAAGATTTTCCCTCTCTGTGGATTTAATATTATTCTCACAATACTGTCTATCTACCAGGATTATGGTGACAAATAATGATATAATGATTACCTCCAATAATCACTGCATGTGTTTCACAATCACAAAGCCTCTTTATTTTGGGGTCCTACTACTTTTTCAAATTTTTCTGTGGAGCTAATTATTTTCTGCTCCTGGATCATATTTAGGGCAAGTCTCACGGGCTTTACGGTCCCTTTCACATAGTAAAAGTAGTCTCAGCTCAATAATTCATATTTTCAGTCCAGTGAAAAACTTGAATTTCACATTTGGTCCACAGCTTCAGCTTCTGCACATTCACTCACAGCTTGGGCCTGGAGTTGGGTGGCTGCTGCAGTGGCCCAGGTGGTGACTTTGACTTCTTGAGATCTGATTCTGCCTCCCCAATATTGTTAATGGTGGTTTCCAACCCCTCTAGAATCACAGTGTGGAAGACAGCAGAGAAAGGTGGCATGAAAATTCTTTCTTGGCTGACATCATGGTGGACTGGAAGTGGGGCTCTTTGGTCTCAGCAGTTCTCATGGGGACAATTTGAGGGATTTTTAAAGACATCCCCTCTCTTCTGCCTCCTCGCTGTGAAAAGCATCTAAAGTCTCTCCAGGAAGTATAACACATACTACAAGGTTTTTCTGTGTGTCTAAATAACCTTTATTTAATTAAGGCAGCTCACCTTCTACTCTGGGTTGTAAGCAGTTATTTAGTAAAAACTCAAAAATAAAGGCTTTTTCTAGTAGCTTGAGATATCATGTGCCTTCTTTTGCTTAGTCTATTAATGAAGCAAATTACAATTATGGAATTCTGATGTTAAACCAGCCTCAGAGTTTTGGATAAGATACATAATCAAAATGCATTTTTCAAAATTCAACATTTGATTTAGTAAGCTAAAATTTTGATTTGCACATTTACATTAATATATGAAATATGCCTATAATCTCCTTATATCTGATTTTGTAATCAATACTATGTTAACTTCATTAAATAAGTGGCACAGATTTTTCTCTGTTCCTGTTTTCTGGCATAATTTTTTAATTCAAACATTTAAAATTAGTATTTTGACATATGTATACATTGTATAATAATTACTACAATTTAGTTAATATAATTGATCTTAAACAAATTATTTAAGGTATTTTCTTTTTTGCATATCCTCTTCAATTTCTTTTATCAGTGTTTTATCATTTTTCCGATATCCATCTTTCACTTCTTTGGTTGAATTGATTCCTAGGTCTTTTATCTTTTTCATAGCTATGGTAAATAAAATTCCTTTCTGGTTGCTTTTTCAAACTGTTTGATGCAGGTGCATATAAATGCCACTAATTTTTAATACTGATTTTATATTCCACAACTTTACCAAATTCATTTATCAGTTCTAGTGGTATTTTAGTATAGTCTTTAGATTTTTCAAAATATAAGATTATATAGTCTGTGAACAAGACAAGAATAATTTGACTTCTTCCTTTCCAATTTGGATGCCCTTTATTTCTTTCTCTTGTCTAATTGCTCTGGCCAAAACTTCCAGTACTATGTTAAATAACAGTGGTGAAGGTGGTCATCCTTTCCAGGTCTTAGCAGAAGGGCCTTCAATTTTTTTCCCATTCAGTAAGATATTAGCTGTGGGTTTGTTGTAGATGGCCTTTATTACTTTAAGCTACATTTCTTCTATACCCAGTTTAATGAAGGAACAATGAATTTTATTGACTGCTTTTACAGCATTTACTGAAATGATTTATGGTTTTTGTTCTTGGTTCTGTGAATGTGATGAATCATGTTTATTGGTTTGCTTATATTGAACCATCCTTAAATCCCTGTGATAAATCCCATTTGACCATGGTGAGTGAACTGTTTAATATGTCATTGGATTTGATTTGCTAGTATTTTGTTGAGGCTTTTTGCATCTATGTTCATCATGGATATTGGCCTGTCGTTTTCTTTTATTGTTGTGTCCTTGTGTGATTTGGGTGTTTTTCAGGGTAATGCTGGACACTTAGAAAGCGTTTGGAAGTATTTCTTCCTCTTGAATATTTTTTGAAGAGTCTGAGTAGAACTGGCATTAGTTCTTTATTAAATATTTAGTAGAAGTCAGCAGTGAAGTCATAAGGTCCCAGGCTTTTCTTTGATGGAAGACTTTATTCTGGCTTCAATCTTGTTACTGGTTATTAATTTGTTGTGTTTTCTTATGTATTCATGATTCAGCCTTGGTAGGGTATATGTGTCTATGAATTTACCTATTTCTTCTGATTTTCTAATTTGCTGGCATCTAGTTATTCACAATGGTGTCTAATGATTCCTTGTATTGCTGTGGTCTTAGTTGTCTGTCTCCTTTTTTTGTTTCTGATTCCATTTGGGTCTTTGCTCTTTTTTTTCTCAGTCTAGCAAAGTTTGTCAATATTTTTTATCATCTTTAAAAATAAGCTTCTTGTTTTATTGATCTTCTGTATTATTTTTCATCTCAATTTCATTTATTTCTGCTCTGATTATCTTTCCCTCAACTAATTTTGAGTCTGGTTTATTCTTGCTTTTCTAGTTTCTTGAGGTGCATCATTAAGTTCTTTATTTGAAGTCTTTCTGCTTTTTTTGATATAAGCATTTATTGCTATAAACTTCCCACTTAGTACTGCTTTTGCTGTATCCCATAGGTTTTGGAATGTTTAATATCCATTTTTATTTGTTTCAAGAAAAGTTTAAATTTCCTTCTTAATTTCTTAACTGACCCATTGGTTGTGCAGGAGCATGTTGTTTAATTTCCATGTGTTTGTGTAGTTTCCAAGATTCCTCTTGTTATTGATTTCTAGTTTTATTTCATCGTGGTCCAAAAAGATACTTGATATGATTTCTGTTTTTTTTGAATTTGTTGAGATTTGTTTTGTGGCTTAAAGTGTTGCCTATTCTGAAGAATATTCCATGTGGTTATGAAAAGAATATATATTCTGTAGCAGTTGGGGGAAACGTTCTATAAATGTGAGTTTGGCCTACTCGTTCTAGTATCTAGTTTAGCTTCAATGTTTCTCCGTTGATTTTCTGTCTTAATAATCTGTTCATTACTGAGAGAGGGGTATTAAAGTCCCCTACTGTTATTGTACTGTAGCCTCCCTTCTCTCTTTAGATCTATTAATATTTTCTTCCTATACTTGGGAGGTCTGGTGTTAGATGAAAGGAGATATTTATAATTGTTATATCCTTTTGCTGAACTGACCTCTTTATCATTATATAGTGACTGGTTCTTTTTATGACTTTAACTTGTAGTCTTATTTTATCTAATATAGGTATAGCTACTTCCTTTTTTTTTTTTTTTATTCCACTTGCAAGAAATATCCTTTTCCATACCTTCACTATTAGTAAAGTGGATTTATGTGTGTCTATGTGAAGTGGATCTATGTGTGTCTTTATAGGTGAAGTGAATTTCTTGTAGGAGGCACACAGTTGGGTCTCCTTTTTTTACCCATTCAGCCACTGTTGCCTTTTACTTGGATAATTGAATCAATTTGCATTCAGAGTTATTATCAGTAAGTAAGAACTTACTACTGCCATTTTGTTGCTTGCTTTCTGGTTGCTTTCTAACTCCTCTTTTCATTTCTGACTTTCTTGCTCTCTTCGTTTTCTTAAATTATTTTTTCTGATAGTATGTTTTAATTATTTGCTTTTTATTTCTAGTGAATCTATGATAGGTTTCTGCATTGTGGTTACCATGAGGCTTACAAGAAACTTCATTCATATATATATATATATATATATATATATATATACACACACACACACACACACACACACACATATATATATATATATATATATATATATATATATAACTGTTTTAAAGAAATGATAGCCTATCTTAGATCACAGTTGAAAGAACAGACACAAAGAAAAATATTTTTAAAAATATATTTTTGATGGCTGGCAAGATGGCTAAATAGGAACCGCTGTCATGTGCAGCTCCCAGTGAGATTCATGCAGAAGGTGGGTGATCTCTGCACTTCCAACTGAGGTACCTGGTTCATCTCATTGGGACTGGTTGAACATTGGGTGTGGCCCAAGTAGGGCAAACCAAATCAGGGTGGGGTGTCGCCTTACCCAGAAAGTGCAAATGGCTGGGAAACTCACTCTCCTAACCAAGGGAAGATATTAGGGACTGTCCCCTGCACTCCAGCCCAAATACTGCACTTTTCCCATGGTCTTCACAACCCACAGACCAGGAGATTCCCTTCAGTGCCTACAACACCAGGGCCCTGGGTTTCCAACACAAAACTGGGCAGACTTTCGGGAAGACTCTGAGCTAGCCACAGTATTTTTTTTTCCATACCCCAGCAGCGCCTGGAACACCAGCAAAACAGAACCATCCACTCCCCTGGTAAGGGAGCTAAAGTCAGGGAGCCAAGTGATCTGGCTTGGCAGGTCCCGCCCCCACCAAAACCAGCAAGCTAAGATCCAATGGCTTGAAATTCTCACAGCCATCATCGCAGTGTGAGCTCAACCTGGGATGGTCAAGTTTGACACAGGAAGGGGTGTCTGTCATTGCTTAGGCTTGAAGAGGTGGTTTTAACATCACAGTGTAAACAAAGTTGCCAGAAATCTCAAACTGGGTGGAGCCCATGGCAGCTCAGCAAGGCCTCTTCAGGTAGACTGTGTCACTAGACTCCCTCCTCTCCGGAGAGGGCATCTCTGAAAAAAGGCAGAATCTCATCAGGGACTTATAAATAAAGCCCCAAACTTCCTGGGACAGAGCACCTGAGAAAAGGGGTGGCTGTGGATACAGCTTCAGCAGATGTAAATGTCCCTACCTGACAGCTCTGAAGAGAGTAGCAGATCTTCCAGCACAGTGTTCAAGCTCTGACAAGGGACAGACTGCCCCCTCAAGTGGCTCCCTGACCCACATGTGTCCAGACTGAGAGACACCTCCCAGCAGGGGCTGACAGACACATCATACAGGAGAGCGCTGGCTGGCACCTGGTGGGTACCCTTCTGGGACAAAGCTACCAGAGGAAGAAACGGCCAGCAATGTTGGCTGTTCTGATAACTCCACTGGTGATTCCAGGCAAGCAGGATCTGGAGTGGACCTCCAGCAAATTCCAACAGATTTGCAACAGAGGAGCTTGTTAGAAGGGAAACTAATAAACAGAAAGAAATGGTTTCAACATCAACAGAAAGGTCGTACACTCAGAGACCCCATCCAAAGGTCACCAACATTAAAAGACCAAAGGTAGATAAATCCACAAAGATGGGAAGAAACCAGCACAAAAAGGCTGAAAATTCTAAAGACCAGAATGCCTTATCTCCTTCCAGGGATCTCAACTCCTCAACAGCAAGAGAACAAAACTGGACACAGAATCAGTTTAACAAATTGACAGAAGCAGGCTTCAGAAGGTGAATAATCACAAACTTCTCTGAGCTAAAGGAACATGTTCTAACCCAATGCAAGGAAGCTAAGAACCTTGAAAAAAGGTTATACAAAATGCTAACTAGAATAACCAGCATAGAGAAGAACATAAACGACCTGATGGAGCTGAGAAACACAGCACAAGAACTTCATGAAGCATATACCAGTTTGAATAGCTGAATCAATCAAGAGGAAAAAAATATATGAGAGACTAAAGATCATCTCAATGAAATGAAGCAAGAAAACAAGATGAGAGAAAAAAGAGTGAAAACAAACAAACAAAACCTCCAAGAAATATGAGATTATGTGAAAAGAACAAATCTATGCTTGACTGGTGTGCCTGACAGTGATAGGGAGAATGAAACCGAGTTGGAAAAGTCTTCACAATATAGCAAGGCAGGCCAACGTCCAAATTCAGGAAATACATAGAAAACCACAAAGATACTCCTCAAGAAGAGCAACCCAAGACACATAATCATCAGATTCACCAGGGTTGAAATGAAGAAAAAATGCTAAGGGAAGCCAGAGAGAAAAGTCCAATTACCCACAAAGGGAAGCCCATTGGAGTGGGGACCAATATTCAACATTCTTAAATAAAAGAATTTTCAACCCAGAATTTCATATCCATCCAAACTAAGCTTCATAAGCAAAGGAGAAATAAAATCCTTTATGGACAAGCAAATGCTCAGAAATTTTGTCACCACCAGGCCTGCCTTACAAGAGCTGCTGAAGGAAGCACTCAACATGGAAAGGAACAACCAGTACCACCCACTGCAAAAATATACCAAATTGTAAAGACCATTAACACTATGAAGAAACTGCATCAACTATTGGGCAAATAACCAACTAGAATCATAATGGCAGGATTAAATTCACACATAACAATATTAACCTTAATTGTAAATGGGCTACATGCCCCAATCAAAAGACACAGACTGGCACATTGGATTAAGAATCAAGACCCATCAGTGTGCTGTATTCAGGAGACCCATCTAATAGACAAAGACACACATAGGTTCAAAATAAAGGCATGGAGGAGTATTTACCAGGCGAATGGAAGGCAAAAAAAAAAAAAAAAAAGCAGACTTTAACAAAGATCAAAAGAGAAAAGAAGGGCATTACATAATGGTAAATGGATCAATGCAACAAGAAGAGCTAAATATCCTACATATATATGCACCCAATACAGGAGCACCCAGATTCATAAAGCAAGTTCTCAATGATCTACAAAGAGACATAGACTCCCACACAATAATAATGGGAGACTTTAACACCCCACTGTCAATATCAGAAAGATCAATGAGACAGAAAATTAACAAGGATATCCAGGACTTGAACTCAGACCTGGACCAAGTGAACCTAGTAGACATCTACAGAACTCTCTACCCCAAATCCACAGAATATACATTCTTCTCGGCACCACATTACAAGGATTCTAAAATTGACCACGTAATTGGAAATAAAACACTCATCAGCAAATGCAAAAGAATGGAAGTCATAACTGTCTCTCAGGCCACAGTGCAATCAAATTAGAACTCAGGATCAAGAAACTCACTCAAAACCACACAACTACATGGAAACTGAACAACCTGCTCCTGAATTACTACTGGATAAGTAATGAAATAAAGGCAGAAATAAATATGTTCTTTGAAACTGATGAGAACAAAGACACAATGTACCAGAATCTCTGGGACACGTTTAAGGCAGTGTCTAGAGGAAAATTTACAGCACTAAACACCCACAAGAGAAGTGAGGAAAGATCTAAAATTGACACCCTAATGTCACAATTAAAAGAACTAGTGGAGCAAGATCAAACAAATTCAAAAGCTAGCAGAAGACACAAAATAACTAAGATCAGAGCAGAACTGAAGGAGAGAGACACACACAAAAAACTTCAAAAAATCAATAAATCCAGGAGTTGATTTTTTGAAAAATTCAACAAAATAGATAGGCCATGGCCAGATTAATAAGAAAAGAGAGAAGAAATAAATACAATAAAAAATGACATAGGGGATATCGCTACTGATCCCACAGAAATACAAACTACCATCAGAGATTACTACAAACACCTCTATGCACATAAACCAGTAAATCTAGAAGAAACAGATAAATTCCTGGACACTTCCACCCTCCCAATACTAAACCAGGAAGAAGTCAAATCCCTGAATAGACCAATAAGAAGGTCTGAAGTTGAGGCAGCAATTCAGCATTGGAAAGACTATGTAAATGTCCTCTATTCGCCCTGCTGTCTGATCTTGGATTTATCTACTAATATAGCCAGGAAATTACCTTTGACATCCCCCGAATAACCTACCAAAGTCCAGGACCAGACAGGTTAACAGCTGAATTCTACCAGAGGTACAAAGAGGAGCTTGTACCATTCCTTCTGAAACTATTCCAAAGAATACAAAAAGAGAGAATCCTCCCTAACTCATTTTTTTCTTTTTTGAATTTTTGTAATTTTTTATTACATTAATTGTTTGATCAGACAAACCAGAGCTGCTTGCCATGTGCCCTACATTGTTACAGGTATTGAGGTCTCCATGAGAAAACCCCTTCAAGCATATCACAAGGATTCCATGTGCGCTATCACAAATTAGAAATCAAGTGGCCATACTCAAAAAGGAGGCAAAGCTGGTTTCCATCTTTATTCAATGGAGAGTTAAAAGGAGAACATGCATTCATTGATAAAGCCTATTCCTGGCTAATTATTTAGCAACTGTTATGACACTGATTTATCAACTGTGTAGAATGTCAAGTGTACCAAGCAGGTAGTGACTGTGAGCTCTATAGAATGACACAAACGAAATAAAATAAGGAATCAGGAAAGAAGGAAGGTCAAAGAATAGGAGGGAGAAAGAAAGGAAGAGGAATAGAGAGAAGGAAGATTGAAAAAAGTTGACAAAAAGCCCATTTTTAAATAAACAAGTACTGATAGCACCTCTCTCATTCGACTAAGAAAACTCCCTTTCCAACAATGCCTTTTTGTTTTAATGATTTCTTTTCACAGAGGAGAAAAAAAAAGTTCCCTCTGGGGAGGAGAAAGAGGCCAACTCTTAGAAACAATGAGCCAGAATTTCATCTTAAGTGATACTGTACTCAAGATTCTCTAGGTAATTTTGAAATAATCACTTCCCTATGTCCTTTAGCATTGGAAAGACTATGTAAATGTCCTCCATTCGCCCTGCTGTCTGGTCTTGGATTTATCTACTAATATAGCCAGGAAATTACCTTTGACATCCCCTGAAATCTGGCTTTCTGCTAGACTGTCATCCTTTATCCTCAGATCCTGAAACATCCATAGAAAGGGAACCCCAAAATGCAAGTGCACACACACGTATGCACAAACACACACACACACACACGCAGCCTTTCTGCCTTCCTAAATCTAAAACGTATAGTAGCACCATAAATTACAAGAAAAGAACATTAATTTTGAGCTAAATTTTCTCATTCTCTAATCTAACATCAGGTTTCGGTTAGATATTAATATTTAAAATATCTTCTAATACATTATTCTACCTTCCATTTGAGGAAAGTAACCAATGTAAACACAAATATGGTCCCCTTCTCTTTGTAACCTTTCTTTACTTTCCATTTTTTAATAGCTGCAAACTTACAGGGCTTCTCTCTCTTAAATATTACTTAAATTCTATTTCAGCACCTTCTGAGATGACAAAATTCCAAATATGTAATAAAAATAAATTGCCATTAATAGCTAGGTATTTGGCAGAGTTACTGGCCTGTTTTATTTACTTACCCAGTGCCGGTGTGCTTTTCTACTTTGGGCACAGCTGTAAACAGGACTAATACTCCCTAACTCATTTTATGAGACCAACATCATCCTGATACCAAAACCTGGCAGAGACACAACTAAAAAAGAAAATTTCAAAACAATATCCATGATGAACATTGATACGAAAATCCTCAACAAAACACTGGCAAACTGAATGCAATAGCACATCAAAAAGCTTATCCATCACAACCAAGTAGGATTCATCCCTGGGATGCAAGGCTGGTTCAACATATACAAATCTATAAATGTAATCTGTCACATAAACAGAACCAAAGACAAAAACCACATGATTATCTCAATAGAAGCAGAGAAGGCCTTGGACAAAATTCAACAGTCCTTTATGCTAAAAATTCTCAATAAACTAGGTATAGATGGAACGTATTTCAAAATAAGAGATCTTTATGACAAAACTGGAGCCAATATTATACTGAATGGGCAAAAACTGGAAGCATTCCCTTTCAAAACTGGCACAAGACAAGGATGCTTTGTCTCACCACTCCTATTCAACCTAGTATTGGAAGTTCTGGCCAGGGCAATCAGGCAAGAAAAAGAAATGAAGAGTATTCAGCTAGGAGAAGAAGAAGTCAAATTGTCTCTATTCGCAGATGACATGATTATATATTTAGAAGACCCCATCATCTCAGCCCCAAATCTCCTTAAACTGATAAACAAAGTCAGCAAAGTCTCAGGATACAAAATCAATATGCAGAAATCACAAGCATTCCTATACACCAATAACAGACAAACAGAGAGCCAAATCATGAGTGACTCCCATTCACAATTGTTACAAAGAGAATCAAATAGCTGGGAATACAATTAACAAGGGATGTGAAGGACCTCTTCAAGGAGAATATAAAACAATGCTCAAGGAAATGAGAGAGGACACAAACAGATGGAATATATTCCATGCTCATGGTTATAAAGAATCAATATCATGAAAATGACAATACGGCCCAAAGTAAACTACAGATTCAATGCTCTCCCCACCAAGATACCATTGACTTTCTTTACAG
>NW_016107389.1:5001087-5018413 GCF_001604975.1 Cebus imitator | reverse complement strand
AAAAAAAAAAAAAAGTGGGAGGTATCATACTATCTGACTTTAAGCTATACTACAAGGCCACAGTAATAAAAACAGCCAAAAAGGAGCCTGCACAGCCAAGACAATCCTAAGGGAAAAAAAAAAAAAGTTGGAGGTATCATGCTATCTGACTTTAAACTATACTACAAGGCCACAGTAATAAAAACGGCATGGTACTGGTACCAAAACAGAGATATACCAAAAGAACAGAACAGAGGCCCCAGAAATAACTCCACACATCTACAACCACTTGATATATGATAAACCTGACAAAAACAAGCAATGGGAAAAGGATTCCCTATTTAATAAACGGTGTTGGGAAAACTGGCTAGCCGTGTGCACAAAGCTGAAACTGGATCCCTTCCTTATACCTTACACAAAAATTAACTCCAGAGGGATTAAAGATTTAAACATAAAACCTAACACCATAGAAACCCCTGAAGAAAACCCAGGCAATTCCATTCAGGACATAGGCATGGGCAAGGACTTCATGACTAAAACAACAAAAGCAATGGCAACAAAAGCCAAAATAGACAAATGGGATCTAATTAAACTGAACAGCTTCTGCACAGCAAAAGAAACTATCATTAGAGTGAAACAGCAACCAACACAATGAGAAAATATTTGTGCAATCTACCCATCTGACAAAGGGCTCATATCCAGAATCTACAAGAACTTAAATTTACAAGAAAAATATCAACCCCATAAAAAAGTGGGTGAAGGATATGAACAGACACTTCTGAAAAGAAATTTATGCAGCCAATGAACATATGAAATAAAGCTCATCATCACTGGTCATTAGAGAAATGCAAATCAAAACTACATTGAGATACCATCTCATGCCAGTTACAATGGTGATCATTAAAAATCAGGTGACAGGCCGGGTGTGTTCACTTGTGTTTGTAATCCTAGCACTTTGGGAGGCTGACGCAGGTGGATCATGAGGTCAGGAGTTCAAGACCAGCCTGGCCAACACAGTGAAACGCCATCTCTACTAAAAATACGAAAATTAGCTAGGTGTAGTGGTGGGCACCTGTAATTCCAGCTACCTTGAACCCAGGCAGTGGAGGTTGCAGTGAGCCGAGATTGCACCACTGCACTCTAGCGTGGGCAACAGAGCCAGACTCCATCTCAAAAAAAAAAAAAAAAAAAAAAAAAAAAAAAAAAAAAAAAAAAAAAAAAAAAAAAAAAGAAAGGAAAAAAACAATCAGGTGACAATAGATGCTGGAGAGGATGCGAAGAAATAGGAAAGCTTTTCACTGTTGGTGGGAGTGAAAATTAGTTCAACCATTGTGGAAGACAGTGTGGTGATTCCTCAAGGACCTAGAAATAGAAGTATCATTTGACCCAGCAATTTCCCATAGCTGGATATATACCCAAAGAATTATAAATCATTCTGTTATAAAGACACATGCACACATATGTTTATTACAGCACTGTTCACAATAGCAAAGACTTGGAACCAACCCAAATGACCATCAATGATAGACTGTATAAAGAAAATGTGGCATATATATACTATGGAATACTATGCAGCCATACAAAAAGGATGAGTTCATGGCTTTTCCAGGGACATGGATAAAGCTGGAAACCATCATTCTCAGCAAACTGACACAAGAACAGATAAACAAACTCCGCATGTTCTCACTCATAAGTGGGAGTTGAACAATGAGAACACACGCACACAGGGAGGGGAATATCACACACTGGGGCCTGTCAGCGGGGTGGAGGGGCTAGGGTAGAGATAGCAGGGGTAGGGGGTTTGAGAATGGATAGCATTAGGAGAAATATCTAATGCAGATGTTGGGTGATTGATGAAGCAAACCACATGGCACATGTATACAAATGTAACAAACCTGTACATTCTGCACATGCACCCAGTACTAAAAATATAAATTATATAAAAAATTGCAATGAGATCACCTCTACATATTTGTTAGAATGGCTAAACTAAAAGACTGTCCATTTCAAGTGTTGTTAACATGTGAAGCAGCTACAACTCTCGTACACTGCTGATAAAAATTCAGATTGGCATTTCCTAGACTTTTGAAAACTGTTTGACACTTTCAGAAATGTCAGACATAAACCTAATATATGACCTAGTCAGATACTCATTTTGATGTATTTTCCCAGGATAAATGAAAATACTTGTTTATGCAAAGACTTTCATGAGCATGTTTACAGCAGTTCTATGTGAAATAGCTAAAAATTGGAAACAACTCAAATATTAATAGGTAAATGGATAAACAAATTATGGCATATCTATATGGAACAATACTATATACAATCAATACATCTATTGATACATTCCATAACAAGGATAAAGCTCAAAATTATTATACTGAATGAAAAAGAGTCAGACACAAAATAGTATATAGAGTATGATTCCACTAGAACACATTGATATGATCTGGCTCTGTGTCTCCACCCCAATCTCCCTCTGAATTATACTTCCCATAATCCCCATGTGTCATGGGAGGGACACAGTGAGAGATCATTTAATCTGATGCTGTTCTTACGAAAGTGAGTGAGTTCCATGAGATCTGATGGTCTTCTAAGGGGCTTTTCCCTCTTTTGCTTGGCATTTCTTCCTGCCATCATGTAAAAAAGGATGTTTGCTTCCCCTTCTACCTTGATTGTAAATTTCCTGAGGCCTCCCCAGCCCTGTGGAACTGTGAGTCAATTAAATCTCTTTCCTTTATAAATTAGCCAGTCTAGGGTACATATTTATTAGCTGCATGGGAACAAACTAATACAGACATCAACTGATCCACAGTGATAGAAAGCCTGTCAGTGACTATTTGGGGACAGAGGTGAATAAAGGAAGGGATAGCTGAGGATCATGAGGAAACTTCTGGAGGTGATGATGGTGTTTGTTATCTTTACTGTTGTGATAGTTTCATGGATGTCCAGATAAGTCAAAACTTCACAAATTGTGTATTTTAAATATGGGCAGTTTATTACGTATCAATTATCCTTAATTTTTTTTTAATGCAGCAAAAATACCACAAACAAACTTAGAGAACAGGGGTCAATTAGGGCCAAAATATTTATAGGACATACAAACAACAAAAGACTAGTTTTTTAAATTTATACAACTTATTTAACTTAATAAGACAATGGCCTGCCTACCAAATGTGAGTGTGCCAAGACACACATTAATAGACTGTTTAACTTGGGAGGACAATTAATAGATTAATATCTATTAATAGGCTGTTTAACTTGGGAAGACAGAAGGATGCAATGAAGGAAGAGATGGAGGGAAGGAGGAAGGGATGGAGGAATGGAAGGAGGGAAGGAGAGGAGGAAGAAAGGCCTGTAAGAAAGTTCCAGTAAGCATATACAGGTCAAAATGACATCCATTTTTTTCTTAATATCCCTATAGTGGCAATGATGTAGTTGAAGAGATAATTTACATGTAGTAAAAAGATAAATTGATGAAAACTTGTTGGATAGTCAATTAGTCAATATCTATCAAATTTTAAAATTTGCATACCCTTTGATTTAAAAATTACAAAGAAATATTTCTATAAGGATGCTGATTGTAGAATTATGAAAGAAAAAAGTAAAACCACAAAATAGTCTAAATGTCTATTCATAGGAATTGACTTAATAAATTCTAATACAACATACAATAAAATATTATGCAGTTTTGTGAAAATAAATGCACTGACATAATATCTCCTAGATATAACATATGAAAAGGGCAAGGTACAAAACAGTATGTGGTATAACTGTTTTCTAATTAAATTTTTTCTTAAAAGACACATACACCACTGGGGATATTGATATGCATAATTTTTCTGATAGAAAATACACAAGCTGTTAGACACTGTTAAGGAATTGTCTTTTGGGAAAAGAATTGGGTTAAGAAGGAAGTATTTTTTTCTTTTTCATTTTATGTCTTTCAGTGTGATTTAAATTCTGCCATAAAAATGTTGTACTTTCTTTTGTATGTCAAAGGAAATTACTTCAGGAATAAGACATTATTGCTTATTTCTCCTTTCACAAAATTGATAATCAAAAACACTACATTTTTAAGAATATCTTCATTAATGAATGATTACATTTTACAGTAGAAAGAATTTTGATCTGCAGACAAGGAAGGTGAAGATAGTTGACCTTCCTAAGAAATGTTGGTAACACATCCAGGACTCAAATCTTTCACTGACTATATATCCCATGTAAATTTTTAATCATCATTGATTACTGGCTCAATACTCATGCCTCATTCTAGAGGGTGGTCTCACAAGTGGAGGTGGTTTTATCCCTGAGTGTGTACCTAAGCTAACCTTCTAATCAGCCATTCTAACATTCTATTGGGTGGGCTGCCTTAGGAAGATGAGGCATATGGTAAAACTCATAAATCCTACAGTCCTTTACCCATTGCCATACCTCCTTATAAAGGTTGCATTTAGTTAACCTACTCCCAGGTGGTTGGCAGTCTTCTTGAAGAATGGTGATAAGTCCAGGGCTCAACATCAATTCCTGCTTCTGGCTGATAGAGTTCTGAACAGCAATAGGATCTAGATCACCCTTAGAGAGAGTTCATGGTGTTATGCCCTATCCCTGTCAGTATGGCCACTCCATTCCTGGCTGTATTGTGCCAGCATAGAGTGCCCAAGGACAGAGAATGGTTGACAACTACAGAATGAGTTATCCAATCCGTTTAAGTGTTTAACATCTCCTCCCTCGTGAACAGTCTCTGCTATAAGACACAAAGATCTTTACATTTTTTGCCACCTTGCATTGGTCCATCCTCACGCTCTTCCACTGAGTTCTTTCCCTCAGATCATCTGGTCTTGTTCCCTCCAATCTCCAGACTGACTAGTTAAGCCATTTCCCACCGTTCATGGGGCCATGTAAAATCCTACATAAGGACATTTCTTCATCTATATAAACATAATGACCAAATGTCATTTTTGCACAGTGGGATGATTTCCTTTCACAATATCTTTACTGCTACCCTTGATTGAGGATCAGTGTAGTAGCAGTCAATTTAGGCAGGCACAAACCATACTGAGACAACTTATCTGTGACTCAAGCCTAGGATTTTTCTCCTCTGTCAGTTGATTCTAGGAAAATCTCCATTATGAATTGTGAGCTGAGACATATGTGCATGGGAGTTTACACCAAAGGCCCATGCAATTTACTGTGCCGACTGGGCCTGCTTGGCTCAATTACAAATTTATTATTTCCTTCTCACAATTGGTTGGACTTATATCTTCCCTACCTTATGATTTAGTACAACTGATAATGTCTATCTCATGAGAAAAGTTCTAGCTATGTGGCCACTTTTTCCATGGCCAGGTATTCAATTTCACTAAAGCCTATCAGTCTCCTAAGCATTCTATTTCAAATTGAAACTTCAGAAGCTATGGTTTTGGTCTAGAATGCTGATTATTTATTCTGGAATTCCTTTGCTGCCAGTTGCCAGAGACACGCATGGCAACTACATCATGTCCAAGCTTCAAGGAGCCATCCAATAGCATATCTTTACTGAAGACAATGAATTCTAAGATGTGGGTTAACGCTCTCATATTAATGAATTCTCCATAATTCAGCCTTATATTTTGTAGCCCACAATACAGCACTGTCATGATCTATTCTCATACAGGTTTTCCCATTTGTAAATGCTACATATGAGCTAGGTCCTTAATTTCCTTCAATGTGTAAGCTAATTTCTTTCTGAGCAGAAACTGCAATTCCTTGCTCAGGCTCTGCTGAGTCTCAACTCTTACAACTCCCTTGGAAGCAAAGAGGGGTGGCAGACAATTGGTACTGAGGAAGATGAGCAATAAATTTCAAGACACCTCCCCCGTGCATGGTTTTTACAGAATTTTTAGGCAAATGGAAGCCTTCCCATTTGATAGACAAGGAAAGCCATCTCTCCTACCCAGGAGTATTCATGAGTATTCAGAAGTATTTCACCTTTCAAGAGTCTTGCATTTATTTGCCCAGAGTTTTCCACTCCATGCCTTAGGGTACCATTATTTTCTTATTAGGACTATGACTTTACATAGACAATCTGAGACTATGTGAATTAGGTCTCTTTTTCACCTCTGTTATTCTTACAAGACGATCTTCAACCTGGTTTTCAACCCAAAATGTCATTTGCCTTAAGCAATGATAATCTTTTTAATCCTGTCATGGAAGACCTCTAGCTTTCAGAACTGACCTTGATTAGGTAATTAGCTGATCTAAAACTCTCATTTATTTCTTTTTTCAAGACTTCCAGAGAAGTTAACAAAAGCCAGTGAACATCACAATTCTTTTTTTTTTTTTTAAAGACAGGGTCTTTCTCTGTCACCCAGGCTGGAGTACAGTTGTGGAATCTCAGCTCACTGCAAACTCTGCCTCCCAGGTTCAAGTGATTCTCCTGCCTCAGCCTCCCTAGTAGCTGGGACTACAGGCACATGCTGCCACACTCAGCTAATTTTTTATATTTTTTGTAGAGATGGAGTTTTACTCTCTTGCCCAGGCTGGTCTCAAACTCCTGATCTCAGGCAGTCCACCCGCCTCGGCCTCCCAAAGTATTAGGATTACAGGCATGAGTCACTGCGCCCAGTGGACTTCACAGTTCTTGTAATTACCATGACTCTCAGACTATCAAAGTGCCATAGTTACTATGTAACCCCAAACATTACCTTCTACATGGCCCTAATCTCAAAACGCCACTTGGAGAACCTTTGTAACGATGACCAAGCAATCCAACTTCAGAAGCCCATAGTCTATTTTTAATGGCCACTCCTGACACTATCAGAGCTCCCCCTGAAAACAGATACTGAGGCAAAGAATCATATGCAGGTAGCTTATCTGGAAACTTTACCATGGAGATAAAGATTTAAGGGCAGTGAAAGTAAAAAAGGAAAATAAAGAAAAGCTAATAATTTGTTATGAAGTTGGCCACCACACCCTGCAGGACCCTCTGAAGTGTCTTATGGAATGTAACTCAAAACTGCTTGCCCAAAAGATGATTTAGAATGCACTTATCCACGGCTATAATTCCATATTGTTCAACAATATCTTATGTGTATCAAATCATAACCCCAGATTGTGCAGATATAAGTGCCAAGTAAGCTCCATGGGTTCTACACGTCTTAGGCATCAGAGAAACTCCCAACCAGGAAGTAAAGTTTATCAGTACAGAACCTGCCCAAAGATAGGAGTAAGAAACAGAGGTAAGGATTCAAAGTGGTACATAAGAGGAATCTGATACTTCATTTGATTCTCACAGTAAGCCTTTGTGTTAGATACTCTTGTTAGCCCCATCTTACAAGTGGAGAAGCAGACACAAGGAAACACATTTAACCCAGGCTAAGTGTAAGTAGTAGAGGTGAATTTGACTCTGTGGCATCTTAACCAACAACCTACACTGTCTTCCAACATGATAAGAGCAGTGAGCTGAACATGTCAATTATAAAGGCACTTCCCTTGACAGCAGAAACAGTAGAGGAGCTGAACTGGCCTAATCTGATCAAGAATTGCTATTCTTTCCTCAAATTCGAAAAATATTACTATTCCTACTTTATTCTTAGCAGGTTATCACACTATTCATAAGCAGTAAGATAAACTGAACAACTCTGTAATGCAACAAACCTCTTACCACTAACCCAGCCAGAGGTCACTGACAGAGATTCTGCAAAAGCTGCTCTAATTCTCAGAAAACTCATATTTCTTGTCACATTTTATTCTGTCTATGTTTCATTTGAGGAACATTAAAGGGGCATTGGATTTCTAGAACCTACAGCATTAACTGCTGCTAATGGGCCTGATAGACCCAATAGAAACAGCAAAACAAGAAATTGTCCAGTTATAATTGTATTTCCCAAAAAGAAATACCTATGGGATATAAATAACTTTGTTATTTTTGGTAAGAGTTCTATAAAATACCTGATTACTATTGATAAACAGACTGCAATGCAGTGGGTGTCACGTCTCATTTCTTTCACAGATTCAGCAGGAGGCAATGCAGAATCATTGTTTTCTCATCACTGAATAATAAAGCAATACAATCAGATGCTCAGGATATTCTGAAGCAGTTCCTATGGTTAGTTAAAATTTTCCTATAAGTGTACCCAAAAAGATTTAAGAACGCTCTCCTTCAGGTAGAGATTATCTAAAATTAATAACGTGGCATAAGAAGGCAAAGGAAGAGTCTTTGGGTGCCTTTTTCTATTCCGTTTTCCTGAATGGAATGGATTGAATTTTTAAAGCCCACTTGATGGGTAAAATCACACAGTATACAAGGCAACCTTGTCTGCAGAGATAATGCAAGGGAGGATGTGACAAAAGTGACCAGAGGTCAGCAGTCCCTGAACCAGCCTGTACATTTGAAGTGTGTTCCAGCTGTGGCCTATCACCAGGTCCAGTTCCTTCCTTTTTGCTTGCCTTGAATCTGATGTGTATTAATAATCATGCCCATTATACTTATTGTAGTGTAAAATTATATTACAATTCCTGGAGTAATTGGTGATCACATAGAGGAGTCTAACTGGCCTAGTGTGATTCCGAATTCTATAGAAATGAACAGAGAGATATCATTCCAAGAGTTGCCCTTGACCTTCTATTCTCAATTAAGAAATTAAATAACCTGAAATGGCAGAGCTCAATGTAAAATTACAGATAAGCTAGCCCAGTGTTTCCTAAATGCCTTTCCTTCATGATTCTTGCTGTATCTGTAACCCATCAGTACCAGTATTTGTTAAACATTTTTCACCTTTTTTTAAACTTAGCATTAACATCCAGAAAATTATATGCATTATATTTTGAATATGCATTGAAATAAATACATAAAACATAGGTCAAATATATCACCTAAAATATTCTTAATGCCATCACTGTGTACATATCTCACCTTAGAAAATACTAATCTCCTCAAACACCCATTTTTAGATGGAGAAACTAATGAGATAAGTAAATTTCCCAGTGTCACTAATCTAGTCAGTGGCATGGCTGGGACTCACACACAATTCTCTTGCCTTGCAGGGCAGGCTATTTCCTGTGCATCATGCTGACTCAACAGCATGAAGGAAAAGCATGATAAATGGGGCAGCATTAAAAACTTACTGCACTTCTTGGCTCCATGTAGTGATTAAGGATCTATACAGATGTCTAAGCAAAAACAAAGCAACCTCACTGCCCTTCCTCACCCTCCAGAATTTCCCTTCCTCTATGTTCAATGATTATAGCAGACATTCTTCTACTTTCCTAAGGTTTTTATCCTTTATCTTCAACCTTATCAGCGTTATTATTCATTCTATCTCTATCAGTGGTCACGATCTCTTCAAAAGTTGGGAGTAAAGGCCAAGATGTTGCATTTTGCCTATAACCATCTCTGCACCTAGGATTTATAAAGTGCTTTACAGTTTTTTCGAAGTCCTTTCCCAAGTTTTATCATTTTCAATCTTTACATCCTTATAGGATTCATACTTTAGCTACTGAGGATGCTTCTTCAGGGTTGCATGTTGTAATCAAAAAAGGATTCTCCCATAATAAGGAGGAAGAGAGATTAAATTAAAATTACTAAAGAGTTACCATAAAAATATCACAATGTATCTGTTAATCTATCATTTTTATTATACATTTGTATTCTTAGCATGAGTGATGTAAGTGTAGTGATGCCATGCTAAGAAATGAAACTCGCTTCAGTAAAATGTTTCATTTTATCCATTACCTTAAATGATGGGCTTGTGAAAGCTGTCAGTGAAGTCACTTCAACATTGCAGTCTTCAATGCATGGAATAAAAAGTGACATTCTCTTGATTAAAATTAATTTCTTTGCAATGAAAGAACATGGAATATCCATCTCCCGAATGGTTATAAAGTCCTTGGAATAATAGATAAGGCGGTCAAAGTAAGTAAACAAGGCTCCCAGGAAGGGGAAAGGTTTTTTCTGGCTAGAGTCAGGGTAACTCTGGAGAAAAAAACAACTTTTTAACACATACTGGACAGACAGACCACTTCGGTGGCCAAAGGCACCATCTTCAGTAATCTGATCATTATTAATGATGTCAGTTCAGGATATGGGATCCAATAAGACAGTGTGTTACAAACCACAGACTCACCCCAAGCCCCATTAGGTGGCTTCGTGGAACATATGTCTCCAAAAAATTACATTTAAAAGTTTACCAGGTCTTAGAGGTCACTAGTAAATTAAACTGCAGTGTGTCCTGTGGGAGCTTAATAACCTTGAGAGTTAATGTACCTCTGTAATTATCACCTCAATCATATAGAATAGCTTATTCATCTTAACCTGACCTATCACTTCCCTGTTAATCTGTCCCATCACAAATAACTGCTTGTAGGAAAAGATTCTTAATGGCTCTCAAATGGTTATGTAAGAATCTATAGTAAACTCCTTGCTTCCATACGAGTTTGCAATATAAAAACATGAACTGCAGTCTGCTATCACCTCTCTTCCCTCCACTCTTCTTTAATGTCCAGCACATTCTTTGACTTCCTTCTCCCAAGCCTACCCACTGACGGCTACCAAAAATAAAATATAAAATTAAAAATCCACTGGAAAATGCCTCTTCCAAATCACAAACTGAGGAGAAAAAAAGTGTTACCACATATGACCACAAAAAAAAAGTGTTGATATTAATATGCAAACAGGTCATAAAATTAATAAGAATAAAGTAAACATTCTGTAGGAAAGACTTTGGTAGATTACAGAACCAGATAGTGCACTAAATAAGATGCATAAATTGCTGAGAATATGTAAAAAGCATTCAACATTTTAAATAATCAAAAATACACATTTAAAAATGAAATGCCTTTTTTATCTATTAATTGGTGATTTTTTTGTATATTATACTTTAAGTTCTGGGATACATGTGCAGAATGTGCAGTTTGTTACATAGGTATACATGTGCCATGGTAGTTTACTGCACCCATCAACCCATCATCCAGGTTTTAGGCCCTGCATGCATTAACTATTTATTAGTTCAGTGCTCTCCCTCCACTTGCCCCCCTGCCCCTAATAGACGCCGGTGTGTGATGTTCCCCTCCTGTTTCCATATGTTCTCATTGTTCAACTTCCAATTATGAGTAAGAACATGCAGTGTTTGGTTTTCTATTCCTGTGTCAAGAATTTTTTTTAAATAAGAATTTTTAGTATTGTTATAGAATGAGACAATAGAAATTCTTATAAAATGTTTGTGGGAATGAAAATTGGTAAAATTTTCTAGAAGGCAAGTTGGCAATACATATAGGAATTATTATAATGAACAGCTCAGTTATCTTCTACTCAAAAGTTATTCTGAAAAAGGAGAGATTGTACAATGATTTCTATGAAAAGTTATTCAGATTACCTAATTATTATACTGCGAATTTGGAAACAATCTAAATGGCTATGATTAATTGATTAAATAATGTTACATCAATATAGAATGCTATGAAACGAATTCGTAGTATATATTAACACATAAAAATTAAAGAAAAATCATAATTTTGTATATATACATATTGTGTTTTATATATATATTATATATACATATTGTGATAAAGATGTTACCTATATGTATTGTGATATGTTACATACATGTACATATTGTGATATATAGTACATATATGTACATATTGATTTAAATGTTATACATGTGTATATATGTGATATAAATTTATATAAGTATTTCTGACATATATGAAAGTTAATATATATATTTTTACTTTGTACTTTTCTTGTAAATTCTAAATTTCCATAATGAACATGTATAGTTTTCATAATCAGATTCAAGGCATATATAGCATATCATCACCTATCATTCGAGGAGAATCAAAGCCACACTTACATATACATATGTGTATTCTACTCCTTTTGTAATTTAATGATTTTATGGGAATGCTTTGCCAAATCAATGTACTTACATTTTGGATAAACAGAATTGCCCTCTTCCCATTTATATGCAAGATCCACCTCAAGCTAGTGATGAGCACTATGTAGATGGAAGGTAAACCAACAAATGCTAGGCTGACACACTGAAGCCAACTGCCCAAAGCTAATTGTCATCTCAATTATGCTGTGTATGATTTCAACAGTGGCTGAGTATATAAATAATTTCTACTGAAAATTCTGACACTCACAGGATTCTATCATCTTCGTAAACCAGTAACCAAGTCAATAGATGCAGATGTCTTTCAGATGCAGGGTGAATCATTCTACACAAACAACCCTTGGCCTGAATACCAGACCCCACTCCACTCTTAAATTCTATCAAGGCCCTGTGTAATTCTGAGGCAATGATTCAGATGTCATGGCCTTAATTGAAGAGTACTAGGAGGCCCTGTACTTAATATACTTGTGTCATTTCTCCATTAAAACCATGCTCTGGGTAGTTTTCTACAGGGCCCTAGAGAATTAGGCAAAACATTGAATTTGCTCTGCTGCATTAAAACAGGCAGTCCATTGGGTGCCACTTATATTTCATTTCAGAGATCAATAGAACACTCCATTCAATCCCAAAGAAATTCACAATCATCCTTCTTTCACAGTCATCCTTCTTTTACATGAGACATTGAGTCAGTAGTCAGTTTAAATTTTACTCCCAAGCATACGGAGATTCATATCTTCAGGAGGAGCTAGTCTTTGGCACTGATCAAAACTTCTAACAGAAAGGAAAAAGTACTGCCATGGATACTGATACCCTCTATGGAAAAGCAAGTATATTTCAGAAGAAGACAGAAGTACAAATACTTAAGCCTTTATTCCTGTTCTTTTAAGAGATTAAATTTACAAATTTCCACATGCAAGAGCTTAATAAACAGTTGGATACATAAGTAAAAGCTCAATAAATGCCTTTAATATTATAGTAGGACTGTTTTTGAGCTTAAAGCTAATTAGACAATTGAGTGAATTTGTTTGAGGTCAATGAAAATATTTTCTTTGCCTAGAATAATGAAACATGAAAAACAGTCATTCCTGGAAGAAAATGTGGTGCCTTTGTAAGTGTAGTTAGAAAGATAGCCAAATACACATGCTGGAATTTGTGTCTATTTACAGTAATGTCCTTAACAGTTTACACTCTCTACACATTACTTATTCCCCCTCAATACTGGTCAGGCATAAGCAAGACCAAATATGAAGCAAAACTGAGACCTATAGCCAATGAAAAGAATCTCTGAATCAGCTAGTGTACACACAGTGTATTGTTATTTCAGTTGGACCTGCTGTTGGCTTTGACATAGAGATGAGATGTTTTTTGATGATGGAGATTCAAGGCATGTATACCTGAACAGTGATGAGGCCCCAGATAAACACACATTATGCTATCAATTTTGTATTACTTTGCCTTCGGGCAAGTGGATCTCAATAGACCATCTTTATTTCAGGAAAAATGGTCAAACCCAATTTCACAGGTAAAACAAAGTTGGTTTTCACAATATAGGCATTTATAAGCAGGATGCCTAGCCATGAAATAGAAAGTGCTTTTTTTCTTACACAAAAGGTCAAAGACATCTGGCCTCAATATTGTTTCATGTTCTGTTAGCAATAAAACATTTTCTCTGTTTGAAAAGTGAAATGTTGAGCACAAGTTAGGAAAATTGCCAAGCTACTCTGTTAACTGAGCTGAAATTTATTCTTAATATTTGTTCACTTATAATTTAATAGCAATTTAACAATATCCAACTTCCTTTTAGCGTTTTTCAACAAAGTATAATAAAAAGATACGGTAAAGGGGCTTTTAGCGGGGGATAAAAACTTTATGAGCAAAAAGTCTCTATTTAAATGCTGTGGATGCTTATTTAGCTGTTTTTCTTCATTAAATATGAATTATAGCTCTTTAAATGCTGATTTGGAAATCAGGAAGGTTTAGTTTTACTCCACTGCTTTATATCCACAGGCAACATAAATCTATTTAAAAGCTGATTTAAGAAAGCAACTTAGGGAAGCAAATTGCTAGTGATTTGATCCCTTGAATTTTGCAGGCTACATAATCAGAATCAGGTTTTATCAAGCACCAAAAATGTTTATTTGAATGTGGCTGAAAAGATGATTCTTTCTTAAAACACATAGAATGGCTAGTGGTAGAGTTTAGCACAGACTTACAATACCCCCATGAGTTATAGATAAAGCAAGGAGAGAGCCTAAAGACAATCTACCTGAAGGCAAGTTTTTTTTGTTTGTTTTGTTTTGTTTTTAAATAACAGAATCCATTTGTTTGCTTCTTCATTGGAAAATACAGTTAGCAAATAAAATTAAAATCCCGGATTTTGCGTTATTTCAATACTGAAAACAAACCATTTTTGTTAATAGTGTGTTAAACTAATAGTTTAGAATAGGAAAAAATTTTATTGTCATCTGCCTTATATACCAACCTGGTGTCTTTGAGATCAGGATAAATCTAACATACCAAGCCACCATTTACAAGTCTTCCATAGGACAAAGTAAAGAAATGAGGTACACAAATCACTTTATTTCAAAACTATCTTATAATAACATATTATCTAAAGTGACATGAAGAATTAATGGAATTGAAAAGTACTGTGTAGTATTGACAGTGTTGTTTGAATAGTTTTCTCACTCTAAGTGAAGTGGCACAAACTGATTTACTTCCTATTTGCATGCAAAAGAAAAATTGACTTTCCATGCACAATGTACTAACAAGTAATAACTCTTCCTCACTGTCTCATAAGTCAAATGCTGGCTGAAACACAACAAAATAAAAAGTCAAAGAGAAGTAAAAGGATTTTTAACTCTTTTTTAAAAAATTGCAGGATTATCATAAATATTATCAGAAATATTATTATCTTTGAATAATCAAAGGTCCAAGAGTGGATCATGTAACTGTTAATTTTGATTATTGAGAACAAGCACTTTCTATGACAGCAATTTCTGATAGCTTTTTGTTTAACTTACTCATAAATCACCTTTGCCAACATACAATAGCACAGACAGACATTAGGTGCATCTTTTTGGAAATAAGCAAAAGGTGGAAGTGGCATATTTTCAGATCCTTTCATTGTTGACTAGTCAACAAAAGTCAGCCATTTACAGTTAAATCAATTCTATTTTCCTTTAAATCTTTTTTGAATTGGAAGGGAAAGGATAAATTATATTTTATAGTTGTTCATACATCACAGAACTGAACATTTTGGGGATGGCTAACTACGGAAAAGTCAAGCTAAGAAAACTGCAAAAAATGCAAATTTATGAACTCAATTTTATAACTGAGAAGTATGGTAATCTTACAATGAAATTCATGTTTATCTGTAAAAGATTCTGCTGAATAGGGAGTTATCCAATCAGCAAGGAATGATGATTTCAGAAGTTATTTTGGGGAAAATATAATCAAATTTCTCCTTTCTGTTAAATTTGAATCACTCTGGTCTTGTTTTAAAAGGAATTCACACTGGTTTACATGTCAAAGCTAGACATGTTGTATGGACTAAAATACTGCTAACTTTAACATAAAGAATAGAGAAACCAAGTATGAGGTAACAGAGAAATAGACAAGAAATGACACAGGTTATAAACCTTACCTAGTAAATAATTGAAAAATAACTAATTACTATTAAATACAGATAAGATATAAATTAGTCAAGTTAACTAAATAACCAAACATTTTACTGAATAAGTTATTCCCTAAATCCTCCCCCCAAAAAGTGAATGGTTGACTTTTGTTGACTAGTCAACAATGAATGGATCTGAAAATATGCCACTTCCACCTTTTGCTTATTTCCAAAAAAGTGGCTTTTATAAAGAACTAAAGGAAGTCACTGTAACTTAGCAAAGTTTGTGCCAGTCATACCTAAGGATTTTCGTCATAAGCTGGAAGAATTTGGTGAACTTCATTAACAGTGGTAAGAAAAATTTTTATAACAAATTATCCATAGGTGGAGTCAATAGATTAAGAGAGAGAGATAGTACTGTAGACTGAATATTTGTGTCACCCCCAAATTTATATGCTGAGATCAAATCACCAATGTAATGGTATTTGTGGGGTTGAAGGCTGTTGGGAGGTGATTAGGTCATGAGGTTGGGCCCTCATAAATGGGATTAGTATCTTTGTAAAAGTGACTCTGGAGAGCTCCCTCACCCCTTTATCCATATGAGGACACATGGAGAAGACAGATGTCTATGAAGCAGGATATATATCTTAAAATTTTAAAACTGATTCACAATACACTCAATTTAATTCAGCAAGTTTTATAAGTATTTACTGTATAAAATGTAGTAAGGTGCCAGGCTTTTTTCTTTTTCAGACAGCCTCATTCTGTCACCCAGGCTTGAGTGCAGTGGTGTGATCTTGGCCGACTGTAACTTCCACCCACCAGGTTCAGGCAATTCTCCCGCCTCAGCCTCCTGAGTAGCTGGGATTACAGAAGTACACTACCACACCCAGGTATTTTTAGTAGAGACAGGTTTCACCGTGTTGGCAAGTCCGGTCTCAGATTCCTGACCTCAAGTGATTTACCTATGTTGGCCTCCTAAAGTGCTGGGATTACAGGCATGAGCCACCATGCCCAGCACATAAAGTGCCTTTTAAAGTATAGGCTTTGAACAAACTTAGCATTTAATGTGGACAAGTTATCTATAAAAAGATAACTTAGACCCAGAGATGCTCTAAGATCATAATCTATAATATCAGACACAAGTCAAGGACAAAAATTGTAATTGCTATATTATTAGAATAGTATAAGTCTCAATTTAATTCTAAAAAAGACTTGTAATAATTTAGAGAAGGGACCATTCAATAGGACAGGACAGCAAATCCAAATAGCAAAGGCTCCTTCATGAAAATAGTATTTGAAAAAAAAAAAACAAAAAAAAGGGAATTAGCTGATGAGAAGATAAAAAGCCTTTTAAAAGATCCACAGAAGCAAGAGTGTGTATTTTCTTGATTAGTGTGGCATTAATTAGGGCTATTGATTGAACATATTCCATGACCTTTCTTAAGATATACAATAGGGTTGCATTTCCCTGTCCCTCAGAAGTTGGGCTTCACCATGTGACTTACTTTGATCAGTGAAATAAGCACAGAAGTGATACGAAGTGATAAGAATCTCGTCCGGTTGGAAATTTTAACCACCATTTTATGGTTAACCACATTGTCCTCTCCTGTTTTAGAAATTTGAGAAGTATGAGTTAAGGTATGTCTCTGTCTGTCAGACTGTACCCATGAGTGACCACAAGAAACAGAAGTTACAGTTAATCTTTGAAGGGCAACAACTTCTGTGGTTATATGCTCCCTGGAAAAATCTGTTTAGAAGGCACAGATGAAAAGAAAAGCCACTAAAGAGAGAACAACATGATTTATAGAAATACAGGAAAACAAATATCATGAAAAGTATGAAGGGAAGGTTT
>NW_016107389.1:4993086-5001044 GCF_001604975.1 Cebus imitator | reverse complement strand
AAAAAAGCTTCAAACATCCCCAAGGGGATGAGGGATGAGGAAGAGGATGTAGAGTAGGATGAAGTAAAATAAATAAGAAAGTTTTGTTTGAGAAACCATCTACGATCCATCAAAGAGGAGATCTGTGGTGGGGGAGCCACAATGCCAGGACACAGCAAGTCAGTAAAGGACAGCTGGAAGCACAAGACCAGAACATGGGGACTATTCTGTTGAGAAGTTTGTGATAGAAGGATGTAATACAAATATTTTGGGAATATAAAAAGCATTTTTATTTGTTTGTAAAATAAAGAAAATCCTAAGTCTGTTTTGAAGTAGAAGAGAAACTGTCAATAGAGAGGGAAAGATTAAAAGGTACAAGTAAGAAGGAAAGAGAGAAATATCCCAGAGAGCTGAAAGGAGGTAAGGTCAGAGAACAGGTTGCAGCATTGACCTCAGATGAGAGACAGAGAAATAGAAGTCTAACAGAGAGGAAACACTTTGAATAAGGTCAACTTGGAGGACCTTGTCTTCTTATTAAAGTAGGAGGTCAGAAATTTCAGAAAAATAAAGGAGGAAATGGGCCTCAAATGAGAAGGTTTGGGGGAGCTGTTTCAGGGAGTGTGATGTGGATCCCACCACTGGGGGAAAGAAGATATAAACATGTGGTCAGTCCACTAAGTACTGGTTCTGTAGTTGTACCTCATACTCACCAAACAGCACATTATAATAAATGCTTATTCACTCAATGTCCTGTTCATTCAGTCCCAGTGACTGACCTGGTTTAAATATAAACTGATGTATCATCGAGAATTCATTCACAACTCCATGTCATTCCTTAGGTAACTTGTGACTCTCTAGTAAGGATTCTGGGACTGTAGATATCTAGTTAACAAGTTACATTTGTATAACATTTAATAAATTTGTCAGGAAAACACTGTAAATTATACACTACTTAATAGTTCAATAAAGGGAGGATCCCTGACTTAAGGCTTCATAGGTAATAAATTACACAGCCAAGAATGAAACTCAGTCTTTATTTGCCAAGTCCAGAATAAGAAATAGTATTTCTCAGAAATAAGCACAAGAACTGATGGAGACTATAAACCCACTTATTTAAAATATAAAAGAGGGAATTGTCAATGATTATATTATTTTAGTAAATTATGTAATTGTATTAGCCCATTCTCACACTGCTATAAAGAACTACCCAAGACTGGGTAATTTATAAAGAAAAGAGGTTTAATTGGCTCAGTTTCACGTAGCTGGGGAGTCCTCAGGAAACTTAAAATCATGGCAGAAGGGAAAGTAGCATATATTACACGGCAGCAGGTGAGAGAGATTGAGTAAGAGCAGGGAAAACTGCCTTATAAAACCATCAGATCTCATCAGAACTTACAATCCAGAGGAGAGCATGGGGGGAATCGCCCCATGATGCAATCGCCTCCCACACGATCCCTTCATCTACATTAGGGGATTATGGGAATTATAATTTAAGATGAGATATAGGTGGTGACACAGAGCCAAACCATATCATTCTGCCACTGGCCCCTTCCAAATGTCATGTCTTTCACATTTCAAAACCATTCATGCTTTCTAAACAGTCCCTCAAAGTCTTAACTCTTATTTCAGCATTAACTAAAAAGCCCACAATCCAAAGTCTCATCTGAGACAAGGCAAATCACTTCTGCCTGTGAGTCTGTAAAGTCAAAATCAAGTTAATTCCTTCCTAGATACAATGGGTATACAAGCATTGGACAAATGCCCCCATTCTAAACGGGAGAAATTGGCCAAAATAAAGGGGCTATAGGCCCATGCAAGTCCAAAATTTAACAGGGCAGTCACTAAATCTTAAAGCTCCAAAATGATCTCCTTTGACTCCATACCTCCCATCCAGGTCACCCCTGATACAAAAAGTAGGCTCCCACAGCCTTGGGCAGCCCTTCCCCCTTGGCTCTGCAGAGTACAGCTCCTCAATCTGGCTGCTTTTATGGTTGGCATTGGGTGTCTGAACCTTTTCCAGGTGCATGGTTCAAACTGTTGGTGGATATACCATTCTGGTGTCTGGAAGACAGTGCCTCTCTTCCAACAGCTCCACTAGGCAGTGCCCCAGTTGGAAACTGTGTGGGGGCTCTGACCCCATACTTCCCTTCCACACTGCCTTAGCATAGGTTCTTCAAGAGAGCTCCACCCCTGCAGCAGACTTCTGCCTAGAAATCCAGGCATTTTCATATATCTTCTGATGTCTAGGTGGAGGTTCTCAAACCTCTCTTCTTGACTTCTGTGCACCCACAGGACCAACGCCATGTGGAAGCTGCCAAGGCTTGGGCCTTGCACCTTCAGAAGCAACACCCTGAGCTGTGCATTGGCCCTTTTTAGCCACAGCTGGGATGCAGGGCACCAAGTCCTGAAGCTGCACAGAGAAACAGTGGAGCCCTGGGGCCAACCTATGAAACCCTTTTTTCCTCCTAGGTTTAAGAGCCTGTGATAGGAGGGGCTGCCCTGAAGGTCACTGATATGCCCTGAAGACATTTTCCTTATCTTCTTGGCTATTAACAGTAGACACCTCATTACTCATGCAAATTTCCGCAGCTGGCTCAAATTCCTCCCCAGAAAATGGGTTTTTCTTTTCTACTACATGGCTTGGTTGCACATTTTCCACACTTTTATGCTCTGTTTTTCTTTTGAACATAAGTTCCAATTTCAAACCATCTCTTTGTAAATGCATTAGACCGAATACTTTCAGAATCAACTAGGTCACCTCTGGCATGTTTTTCTCCTTAAACATTTCTTGCACCAGACACCCTAAAATCATCTCTCAAGTTTAAAGTTCCACAAATCTCTAGGGCAGGGGCAAAATGCTACCAGTCTCTTTGCTAAAGCAGAACAAGAGTGACCTTTGCTGCAGTTCCCAAGATATTCCTCATCTCCATCTGAGACCACCTCAGCCTGGACTTTATTGTCTCTATCATGATTAGTATTTTGGTCAAAACCATTCAACAAGTCTTTAGGAAGTTCCAAACTTTCCCACATCTGTCTGTCTTCACAGTTCTCCAAACTGTTGCAATCTCTGCCTATTACCCAGTTCCAAAGTCACTTTCACATTTTCAAATATCTTTATAGCAGTAACCCACTACCTCTGTACCAATTAACTATATTAGTCCATTCTCACCTGCTATAAAGAACTGCCCAAGACAGGGTAATATATAAAGAAAAGAGGTGTAATTGACTCATACTACCTCATGGCAATGGAGGACTCATAAAACTTACATTCATGGTAGAAAGAGAAGAGGCACATCTTATATGGCAGCAGGGAAGAGAGAGCAAGTAAGAGCAGGGAATGTTGCCTTAAAACACCATCTGATGCCCAGGAACGGTGGTTCATGCCTGTAATCCCAACACTTTGGGAAGCCAAGGCAGGCAAATCACCTGACATCAAGAGGTGGAGACCAGCCTGGCTAACATGGTGAAACTCTATCTCTACTAAAAATACAAAAAGTAGCCGGGTAGGGTGGTGTACACCTGTAATCTCAGCTACTCGGGAGGCTAAGGCGGCAGAGTTGCTTAAACCTGGTAGATGGAGGTTGCAGTGAGCCAAGATCACACCACTGCACTCCAGCCTGGGCAACAAGAGTGAAACACCATCTCAAAAAAAAAAAAAAAAAAGAAAATCAGATCTCATGAGAACTGACTCACTATCACAACAACCCCATTGGGAAAATTGCCACCATCATCCAATCACCTTCCACCTCCCACAACGTCCCTCTTTCAACGCATTGGGGTTATGCGATTCTAATTTGAGATGAGATACAGTCAGGGACACAGAGCCAAACCGTATCAATAATGATTCGCAATGTAAAATCCTTCTACACTGAAGATATATGTGAATCAGAATGGCATGAATCTAGGCCTCCAAACCACCTATATCTCTTGGACCATTAAGGTAAAGATCTATAGCTGTTAGTCTAAATTATAATAGAAATAAATGACTTTTACATTGGAACTGTTGGGGGGTGGCACTGGGGAAATGCTGTGAGCTTTCTAACCCTTTTTCAGTTCTTGGTTGATAAATGCTAATAAAAAAAAAGTCCAACAAAATAAAAAAAGAAGAATTAAAACAGTACCCAACAGAAAAAAATCCCACCTTTCTCACCCAACCCTCCTCTATTCTGATATTTTAATTTCCTTAAGATTATGAAGAAAAATAAAATCTCTCAAAGCCTAATGCAAAATTGTGTTCCAGACTTACTCATTTATCCCTTTGTGGCAATATCAGGCGCTGCTCAAAAGAGACAAGCAAAATAGCATTTTGGAGTTTATGAAGAAAATCATTCTCTAATTTTTTTCAGAATTCAAATGAAAGCTGTGGTTTGAAGCCACTGAAACAGAATTATATGTGAAGTTTAGAAGGGATTAATTTCATAAATTTCTTAAGTTGTTGATGGAACCATCTGGCAGTTTGAGAGATAACCATTAAAGTCTATACAAGAAAATGTCTTTTTGTAAGATTATAATGACTGAATATTATAACAGCAGGAGAATAAAAACTAATGCATATTTTATCATGGAAAACAAATGCTCTGGACTTTAAAAGGCATGTGGGATTTCTGCTCACTTCTAAAGGAAAGCAACTAATGAATGATGCACATCTACAAGAGCCTCAGAGGTACCGCTTCATTTGATCTTCACAGAGGGCTGCAAAGAAATAATCACCTGCACTTTTCTGAGGAGGAAATTATAACCCAGAGAAGTTCAGTGATATTCAATGTACTACAAAGTGTAAGCCATATGCATAATATTTGAACTAAGATTATTATTGCTCAAACACTGCATGCTGCCAAATCATACTACCTTTTGCAAAAATTAGTACTATGTATCAGATAGGTATAGATGAGGACCAGGGATTTTACTGTAATTACCTGAGAAGGTGTTTCTGGCCAGTCTGGCAGTCAGTGATTTGCCAAATATTTTCACAAAAGTTCTCCCATTAGTTTGTCAGTACCTCCTGACTAAGCTTTATGATCATTACTATTTTAAGAAAGAGAATATATTCCAGTTCAAGGTAATTTGACCCACAGACAAAAACAAAGGTCCTTAAACTTGGATGTACACCAGAACCTTCTAAGAATCCATGAAAACATACAGATACTTGGGCCAATAAGATAGCTCTTTGAGAAAGGGTCCATGTACGTTTATGTGTAGTTGCGGAATATCTCCAAGTGCCTCTTAAAATTCAGCTCTACTAAAATGGGGTTGTCTCAATGTAGAATAATGCTCAAGCAGCCTGGTCAAGCTGGAATGCCTGGAACTGAATTCCTGCTTCAGCATGTGTAGAATGTGCCACCTTAGGCAAGTTATTTAATCTTTTTCTGAATCAGTTTTCTCACGTGAGAAATGGGGGTAATTAATAATATCTATATCACAAGTTCTCACAAGGACAAATCCAAGTATACATACTGAGAAGAATATCTGGGACATCCCAAGTGCTTTATAAATAACAGCAACTGTTAATCCAGTACATTACTTAAGGAGGCACAGCTGGAGGGCTTCATGATCCTTTTTGTGAGCCAGGTGGCCACTGCAAGCTATCTGTTGTTCTTTGAAAACAAGGCTACTTCCCATAGACATCTATTGTGTCTCAAAAGATGCATGAAATGTCAGGCAGAAATCAGGTTTTTAATTACATGAATGATGTACAGAGGGACACATTTTTATCTGCTACTGTGGATGACCCCAACTGTCTTTTCCTGTGCACTCCCTTTATACCTTCATCTCAGGTTTTCTTCAGTGCCTACTCTAACATCTCAGCCAGTTTCTTCCACGGCTCATTCACAGCACAGCTCTAGCAAGTAATGTCAATATTTTCTTTACACAGCTTTCAGGAGTGATTTAAAATGCCATTGCAGCATATTACTCATATCCTAGGCATTTCTCTAACACAGCTCCTATGAGCTATACAAACGGTGCACTTGGAACCAATCTTAGGTAGCCTTGCTCTGGATACTAGGGATTGCACAGGTTCAACAATTTGACAAAGGTCACACAGCCAGTAAGCCACAGAGCCGGGACTCCTGAACCCATACACTATACTTTGCCCATTGCACACCAGTCTCCTCAGCTGTTCAGAGAACTTCCCTCCAATGTCCTACCAAGCTTTGCCTGCATTCTACACTTCTGATCCTCACTTCCATCTCTGCTCTGCATAGCCCTTGCCCATGATACCACAGTTCCAAAGCCTTGATGTTTCTTACTGAAATATATGCTGGGTTGGAGATTGGTTCTAATAGTCTCTCTAATTCCTTTCCATCTTTCCAAACTTACCACTACTTCACAAGCATTCTCACATACCACCTTGATTCCTGATGTCTCCGAAGTTCATCCTGAATTCCAAAAATGCTTTATCTCTCTTTTTGCTGCATTATACACCTATAACTTCTTCCTGAGTTGACCTTTGATCTGCAGTGGCTAGCTGCTCTCATTCAAGATATCTCTCAAAGCCACAACTGACGGTGGTTACAAAGAATAGGATTTATTTATATACATACATATATATATACACACACACACACACATATACATGTAGGATTTATATATAGAATATATATAGAATAGGATTTATTTATATATATATATACATATACATGTGTATGTGTATATATACACACATACACATGTATATATGTATATATTATATATGTACATATATGTATATGTATATATGTATATACACATATACACATGTATATATGTATATATATAAATAAATCCTATTCTATATATATTCTATATATAGAATATATATAAATCCTATATATATGTGTGTGTGTGTGTGTGTGTGTGTGTGTATAAAGCCACCTCAGTTGTGGTGGCTTTTATTTATATATATACATATGTGTGTGTTTGTGTGTGTGTGTGTGTGTGTGTGTGTATCCTATTCTTTGTAACCAGTTGTTATATATATATATAAACATATTATATATGTAAAACAACTGAGGATGGATACAAAGAATAATAGGATTTTTATATATATTTTATATTAAGTGTGTATTATATACATAACATATAGATTTTATATATATATAACAGCATATACATATACATATATATATTGCTGCTGAATCATGAATTTGTTTTGAATTAATAAATAGATGAGTAATTCCTTTTGGTTTTTTCTAAGATTTTCCTAATATAAACCAACAAATAACTTTGGGCTTGTTTAAACAGATACCTAGGGCATGCCAGAGTCAGTGACTGGCACACAGAAAGTTCTACACTGCTCACAGTGAAGGCTATCAAATATCACTATATTTACACATAAGTGTTTTATTCAGTTAGGCATTTGGCAAACACTTATGAAGTGCTGTCTGTATACCAGGCACTATTCTTGATGCTACGGCACTACCCTGAACAGTAGACATGTATTTTGGTCACATATAATTCCTATTGTAAAAAGGTACGGAGATGATAAAACCAGATATTATAATACAACGTGAACAGGAGAGGCTAATTTAAAGGGGTAGTCAGGAAAATATATCTCAAAAAGTGGTGTTTGAGCTGAGGTTTGAACTATGACGAACTACCAAAGCAAAGAGGATTATTATTATTATTTTTTGAGTAGGTGGAGTGGGGTGGAAGGAGGAATTTTAGACAAAAGAAAAACAAGTCAGAGGTAGAAACAAACTTAAATTTCCTGGAGTAAACGAGGAGGTCAGGATAGGTAGATGACAATAAGCAAGGTCTGTGGTGGTAAACATAAAGTCAGCTAAGTCAGAAGGAGGCAGACTCTTCAAGGCCTTGTAGGCTAAGGTAGCAGGTTTAAACCTACGGAGTTTAAAGTAGCAATGATCTGATTTTTTTTTTTTTTTTTTTTTTTAAGAATAGTAAGAGTATTAGGTTATATGCATGTGGGAAATGGATGGGTGAAGATGAGAGCAGCAGCACAGAAGAGGCTACTGTAGCAGTTTATGAGCGAAAGGAGGGTC